>NC_092338.1:359122500-359377500 GCF_046630445.1 Rutidosis leptorrhynchoides
TATATATATATATATATATATATATATATATATATTGATACAAATATAGTTTAAAATAAATATAGCGTTAAACTTAGCCAGCTCCCAGTGGAACGAACCGGACTTACTAAAAACTACACTACTCTACGATTAGGTACACTGCCTATAAATGTTGTAGCAAGGTTTAGGTATATCCATTCTATAAATAAATAAATAACTTGTGTAAATTGTATCGTATTTAATAGTATTTCGTAGTAAAATATAATCTATTTCGTACTACACCTCGCACACATCAGTTTATCTCTCAGAAGAAGTATGCATTTGAGACCATTGAGCGTGCAGACATGGTTGGTTGTAATTCTAGTCGCACACCCGTTGATATTGGCACCAAACTGACCACTACTGGTCCCCGAGTTAAGGATCCAAGTTTATATCGCAGTCTTGTCGGTGCTCTCCAGTATCTCACTTTTACCAGGCCTGACATCTCTTATGCTGTCCAGCAGATCTGTTTATTTATGCATGATCCTCGAGAGCCTCATATGGCTGCTCTCCGAAGGATCATTCGCTATGTCCAGGGCACTCTGGATCTTGGTCTACAGCTATTTTCATCTAGCACTTGCTCATTGGTTGCTTATTCTGATGCTGATTGGGCTGGTTGTCCCTCTACTCGCCGCTCTACATCTGGATACTGTGTATTTTGGGTAATAATCTTTTATCTTGGTCCTCTAAACGGCAACAGACTCCGTCACGCTCCAGTGCCGAAGCTGAATACCGCGGCATTGCAAACGCCGTTGTAGAGACATGCTGGATTCGTAATCTTCTACGTGAGCTCCATTGCCCGCTTTCATCTGCTACTCTTGTCTACTGTGACAACGTTAGTGCTGTTTACATGTCTGGCAACCCGGTGCAACATCAGCGCACCAAACACATTGAGATTGACATCCATTTTGTCCGTGATCTTGTCCTTAAGGGTCATGTTCGTGTCCTTCATGTTCCTTCTCGGTATCAGTTTGCAGACATCTTCACCAAAGGCCTACCTACTGCTCTTTTTGATGAGTTTCGATCCAGTTTAAGCGTTCGCCGAGCTCCCGCTACAACTGCGGGGGGATGTTAAATGGATATTGTTTATGTTTATATGTATTGGATTATTTAGCCCGTGTTCTATAAGGGCCCGTTTACTTATCTAGTCTACTAGGGTTGAGTACTTGCTTAATCCTATTTATATGTAACCTGCATCTATAATGATACACAATAATATTACGCCCTTTACTATTCTCTCTAACAAAATGATCCGCAATGCTAAAGGAAAAAGTTTAGAATGAATATTTTAAGAGTTTTGTGTATTATGATCTGAGTGTGATGGAAAAACTTATCATTCATTCATTCATTTCATTCAATTAAGAAAATATGATTTTAAAACTTCATCGTCAAAAAGCACATCTCGATCATTGCAATAGTAAGCAACAAAATCAAAACAAACTTTAATAATCAATTAACAAAATGAAATATTTTTTTCAGTTTCAATCACAAGGTCAGTAATTTATCTTAAGTTAGCAAAGTCAAAAACTGAGATTCTGGCTTTTAAATAAATTACTTTGTCCGTTGAGTTTTCATATACATTTGTATTTGTATATAAGTTTTGTCCATTAAGATTTTATTTTTATAAAAAATTCTTTTGTAAAGAACTAGCTTGAAATGGATTGGTTTCACAACTCATCTTCTAATTCGTGGATCGATCTTTGATGTGGCTCAGCTTTATGGTGCAATTGTGACCACTTTTAGATTGGAATTCAAAGAATGAAGGCTAGCTAGGGTACAGGAAAACACTCAAATGTTTGAGTTGAAATTAATAATTACTAATAAAAAATACAAATTTTCATATATTTCATTGATGCATCCCAACATGGAAGACACAAAAAATCAGGCTACAAACTCACCATAGCAAGCTACCCCAACAACAATAATGATTTATGGTCCTACTCAAACATTATTTACAACTGTATCTTATACATATGCATTCAAATCCATTCTAACCAAACAACAACAGAACAAAACAAAACAAAACAAAAAAAACAAAAAAAAAATGTTAACAATACCCCACCCCTGTTTTTTAATACATAAATGGTAAATTTCCATTTGATCCTGCATTCAGTCTTCCATTCTTTCATATAAACAAGATATTAACTTCAACAGTCCTCAGCCACTATCTCTAACGAACCATCTTTCATCAACTTCGAGCTAAGATTATTAAATCGTTCTCGAGAATATTGCCTAGACGCTTTTCTCCAATCTGTACCCGCCCTCATCATTGTAGTGAATTCTTCATAACTTATGCACCCGTCCTAAAAATATTGGATCACTAGTGATTATATATCTATAACGCGTCACACAGGTAAAAAAAAAAACCACTAAAGTTGAAGAAAAGGTCAAATGTTAGGCCAAATTGTATTTGTTAACCATAAAAATTATCAAGTCAATTTACAAAAAAAAAAAAAAAAAATAATAATAATAATAATAATAATAATAATAACAATTTCAATATTTAGACTTTTCTAACGTCAATAGCCCTTAGGGGGATGGAAAACAGACTTAAGATTGTTGTGTATCTTGATAATCGCCACCCTAAAAATAATAATAACCGCTATGTACAGTGGCGGAACTTGAACTCGGGTACAGACGGGGCGGTGTAAAAATTTAATAAATTTTTCATTGTCAGCAGGGGCAAACACTAAAAGCCGTCGTTAAAAAAATCCCAAATAATATAGTGTGTATATCATATTTGACACATTAACAAATCATTACAAAAAAAAAAAAAATAATACAGGGTATAAACTTTTCAAAAAAGTGACTCGTAAACAATCTGATCGTTACCTAGGATGACCCGTTTTATTTCTAATCCATTTTTCATATTACCCGACCCGCCCATTTTGGCACCTCTAATGAATGTGCAAACACATACACAAACCTTATCTGTGTCAACATCATGCATAATTGCATTGATTACTTCATCATTAGTGATTTCACCTTCATCATTTAAAGCTTGACGAATCTCTTCAACTTCTATATAACCGTTATGGTTTTTATCAAAGAACTCAAACGCTTTATGTAGGTGCTCATCGTTCGACATTCTCTTAAGATGCAAAACGACAGCCACAAATTCCCCGAAGTCGAGGGTCCCATCTCTATCAGCATCAGCCTATAAAACAAAGATTCCAAATTAATAGCAACAAAAATCATGATTAATTTAATAGAAAATCTTGATTAGTACATACAGATTCCATTAATCGTTGAAGATCTGTATCATTTACTTGATGGCCAAGTTTATTTAAACCGATCCGCAGTTGTTCAAGATTAATCTTTCCTCTGTTTTCTGTATCTATCATATGAAAATCTTCCTTTATCCCAGCCACTTCATCTACTGATAAATGCTCCGCCACGACCTGCATATATCACCATACATTATTATGAATTTTTTTATGGATTTTGCTAAAGACAACCCTTAGGACTGTCGGTAACACGTTTCAAGATATTTTCCATTTTGATAACCGTCATAATAGATTGACTAGTAACCCCATGTACAATGACTTAATGCATGTTATCAGCAGCCCTGATGGCTGTCGTTAGCAAAATCCATTTTTTTTTTCTATTTTACAATTAAATATTATGCGTTCAAGATTAAATTTGCATGGAGTTTCAGCTTATAAGAAGTATGTTTTCATTATATGTATAGAAGTATAGATAAATAGATTGTTGTGAAAACTAATACATAAATAGATCATAAACTTTACTCTCAAAGCTTGTTTCTTGAGCTTGTTCATCATTGAGAACTGTTTAAGTCTCGACTTAACGTCTCCCAATGGAACATTTGGAGCATTTTTTGAATTTGATAACCAGGGGTGGTCTGCAATTGTAATATGAAAATGCAAAAAAAAAAAAAAAAAAACAAAAAAAAAAAAAAATTAGTCAGCACGTAATACAAGAAAACGCCTTTAAACATAACAGTACCTATATAATGGAACATTACCAAGAACTTGTTGAGCTGTAAGCCGACGTTTTGGATCTGGATCAAGCATTTTCTTCACAAGATCCTTTGCGTTGTCGGATATTTTAGGCCATGGATCTCTTTTGAAATTAATAACCGAGCGAATAATTGCTCGTGCCACACCTTGTTCAGTTTCTATGGGGAAAATAATCCAACATGAACAGAGTTCACAGAAAATTCATATTTGTCATTTCAATTATATTACATGTTTATGTTTATTGCAGTCACAATGATCTGAAGTTATGCTTACAAATGCAAATTATAAAAAATGTTATGAAACTAAAATCAATGTAAACAAGTAAAATAAGCAAGCAGACCTGCCCAAAAAGGCGGAACACCACAAAGCAAAATGTACAAGATAACCCCTGCGCTCCAGACATCAACCTCGGGACCATAGTTGCGTTTTAGAACTTCCGGGGCCATATAATAAGGACTTCCGACTATCTCATTAAAGATCTCCCCTGAAAACATAATCTCGTACGTAAATTGTAGACCAGATGAATCCAATGTGCATAGGCCTAAACATATGCATAACTATCAAGTTTCCGGGCATATCTTTAGGCCTACATGTTAGGCACGTGACACATTTTCTAACAAGACATTTATGACATTTTCAAATTGTTCATGATTCATCTCCCTACATGTACTCCTCCGTCCCAATTTAATAGTCCACACAGGTTAAGAAATATTATTGTCACAATTATCACATTGTATATTTAATTTACAGTTTTACTCTTTACCTGTTTTACATGCATAAAGAAAGGATATAAAAGAAATTCACCACATTATTCATATCTATTTTTGGAAGTGGACTATTAATTTGAACACCCTATAAAGGAAACGTGAACTATTAAATTGAGATGCATGGAGTACAATATTTAGTTCATAAAGCTTACATGATCACAAATGTTCTACACGACATATTAATCAGCTTTACTAAACATACCCGGTTTAAAGAAAATGGAGAGACCGAAATCTATAGCCTTTAGAGGAGCGGTTTCTTTCTTATTTCCAAAAAGAAAATTTTCCGGTTTGAGATCACGATGCATAACTCCATGACTATGGCACATCTATAATCCACATAAACTAAAGTCAACAAAAAGAATTATAAAATTCATAAATAATTCAAATTTGAAACACTTTATACATAAGGATTTTGCTAACGACGGCGTTTAGGGTTGTGGTTAACGCGCTTTAAATAGTTGTACATAACAGTTACTTATTGATTTAGTGGTGGCAGTTACATGAATGTAAAACTATTTAAAGCGCGTTAACGATAACCCTAACGACTGTCGTTAGCAAAATCCTTTAATTAATAAAACCTGAACAATTTCCACAATCGTCCGCATAATCGAAGCAGCAGCTCGTTCTGTATAATGTCCTCTTGCCACAATTCGATCAAACAATTCTCCACCTTCACATAACTCCATCACAATATTCACAGCATTATCATCTTCATAAGTATCTCTTAGTGTCACAATATTTAGATGTTTAGGCAAATGTCTCATAATTTCGACTTCTCTTCTGACATCCTCAATATCAACTGCAGTTCTAAGTTTCCTTTTCGATATTGATTTGCAGGCAAATTTTACGCCGGTTTTTAAATCCGTGCACAAGTAAGTTACTCCAAATTCTCCCCTACCAAGCTCGCGACCGATATTGTAGCATTGTGTGATGTCATGTCCCGTAGGATCGGTTAAAACAGAGAAAGTGTGTCCATTATTTTGAGATTGTGATTGGGTGTGATAGGTGACTGAGAAAGGATTCGGGTTCTTATTTCTTCTTTTCTTCTTCTTAGCCGAATTACCGGGCTTAACACAGCAATTTCCCATGATGAAAATTGATCAAATCTAATTTGTGTATGTCCTGTACTAATAATCTGATTACAAGAAACAAGAAAGAACAAAATGTATAGTCATATAGCTTCATTATAAGATTTTATCATCAAATATAAACAACATGATACAGATATCAAAGTTCATTTCACATGTAATAGAAAAGATTCAAACTTTGTTCAATGCAAAGATACACTAATATATAAATTAAAACAGGCTTATTTATTTTTTATTTTAGATATTTATATTTTTATATATGTACATTTAAAATGAAGCGGTAATTAAAACCCATGTTGCAATCAAGAAAACAGCTTCACAGAAACATTATCATATCTCATATATAAGAATTATAACAAATTTAACTACAGAATCAATAAATTATCATATCACATTAACATAATCAAACCCATAAGAGGAAGCTGCAAAATTTTCAATATTTCAAGAATATACACATCTTTAAACACATATAATCCCAAAATTGCATTATCATAAAGAGAACCAAATATAAATATAAATAGAGATTATGTGAAGATACATACCCTTGTCACAAAAATATTGAAACTTTTATCACAAGGTTTGGGAGATGATGAATGCCTTAATAACAAAAGGGTATTGAATTTAAATAATGATAATTGAACAAGGGTTTGGAATCATAATGCACTAGATGTTTATGATATTGAGAGAATTGGAGAGTCAAAAAGATTGATCACTTTTTCCTCTCCAAAATCCCTTCTCAGTTTCTCTTTGTTTATCTCCTGTCTCTGTTTCCCTCCCTTGTCCTCTTGTAATCAAAAGAAATTTGTTTGTTCTAAATGGAATTTGGCTTTTATACTAGTTAAATAAAGAAATTTACTTAAACAAATTAGTATCTAAAAAATTTGTATTTATTGGTCCATTTACATTACAACAATTTATATTCCCTCGCATTACTTTTATTTTACTAAAGTGATAAAAAAATCTTCACTGACCAACACTATGAGAACTCATCCCACATCGGTGGGGAGGAGAACGAAACACCCCTTATAAGGGTGTGGATACAAAAAAAATCTTCACTGACCAACACTGTGAGAACTCATCCCACATCGGTGGGGAGGAGAACGAAACACCCCTTATAAGGGTGTGGATACCTCCTCTAGTGGACGCGTTTTGAGGGTGAGTTCCGAGAAGCAAAAACCGTGAGCCACCGTGCGTCGGGGCAAAGCGGACAATATCCACTACGAGTTGTACTCGGGCTGTTACAAACACCTAAGGCATCTTGCAAGGATCTCATGGCTCTTCCCACACACTTAGTGATGGTTAAATGTGCATGCTATCATCTTGATACATATATTTGATCATCCACTTGGAAAAAGCATATATAACTGTTAGTGCATATTTTGTAATCCCTAGTTTCATGAACTTTAATATTTTATTCGATCATGTAGTAACATGTAATATTGTTAAACGTTGATTGTCGATTTGTTACTTTATATATTTGTAAACGTTTAAATGTAATGTGTAATGTTACTCGACAGTCGGCCGACTGACATAGTCAGTCGACCGACTGTCAACCACAGTCGACCGACATAAGGTCTGGGATATTTAAGCCAAGTTAATCTCCACTAATTTGGTTAATCACTCTACACATTTCACACATACAAACAGTTCCAAGTCCGGCCTCATTCAATCTTCATGTCCAAATACCACAGAATGTCAGTCTAGGCTTCGTGTTTATCAAGATCTAATCTTGGTTTGACTCGTACGAACCCGAAAATCAATAGATATTCGTTTAAGCTCGTTCTAGTGTTATTCCGCCTCTAGATCGTGTTAGGTTGATTCTAAGGTCCTCTCCCGGCGTCTACAAAGTGGTATCAGAGCATTGGCTTGCTGAATCAATTGTTTTAAACGAGTTCTTGTTATATTTTTGGGTCAAAATTGGTTTTGGATTGAATTTTGCATACTTTTACGTTAAACTTTTGGTTTTAATTGCTTTAGAGTGTTTACAGAAGTCATTCTAAGTTGTTTAAGGTGTTGGTCAGTGGTTTTAGTTCGAAAATTGAGCTTGAAATCGTTTAGAAGTCAAAAACCTGAATTTTTGGATTCTAGTTTTGAGAAATCACATTCGACCGACTTAGGTGTCAATCGACCGATTTTAGATTATTTCGACCGATTGTCATTATTTCGACCGATTGTCATTAGTTCGACCGATTGTCTGAAAACCGATCGACTTTAGTTCTAAACCGACCGAGCTAAACTCTAAACCGACCGATTGAAGTAACATCGACCGATTGAGAAAAGTAATACCATCTGACTTAATGTAAACAGAACTTTGACCGATTAACCATTGACAGTCGACCGACTGTAACTGTTCATCGACCGAATGTCATTCAATCGACCGACTTTGGATCAGATTCAACCTTAATTAATTTTAACGATGTCTGATCAGGCAATGGCAATTACTTCCGGCGTTCAAAATATTTTACTATCTGATAGTGAATCAGGCAGTGCCAATCGTGCTCCTAGACTTGATAATACAAATGATTACATTAGATGGAGGTCTAGGTTTTTGAATTACATTAGAGGCTTTGATCCTAGAATGTGGGATTTGATACAACATGAATATAAAGAGCCTTTAGGTACTGATGGTAATGGTAAAAAGTATGAAGATTATAGCGTGATCGAAAAAGAAACATATGCCTTAGAATATAGATGTTATGCTCAATTGACTCAGGGTTTAGATGGTGATATTTATCATCAATATCAGATGCACTTAACATCATATTCTCTTTGGAATGCTATTAGGATAGGTGTAGAAGGAAATAAGGCATATCGTGAAAAGAAAGCTAAAGTAATCAAAAGTGAATGGAAAAGGTTTGCTGCTCTAAGTCATGAAACGTTAAAGGAGACAATCATTCGTTATCGTCATCTTGTCTCTGAATTGGGTAACTTAGGTGTAGAAGTTACAGAACAGGAAGCTATCAAACAATTAACAGATGGTTTACCACACAAGTGGGATGTATTTATTGAACAGGTAGAAGACAAAGCTTTGTCTGCTGGTGAAACACTTACCCTAGATAAATTCACATCAAAGTTGATGGTAAAGGACTTGGATATGGAAACCAAGAAGAAACGCCTTGAGGGTCAGCAGAGTCCTATAATCTACAAAGCAGGTGCTTCTGGATTGAGTAATGTTCATGCTCCCTTGCAAACAGCTTTTGTTTCTAGTGATAGTGCTGTAAATAGATCACAACCTGCTCAAAATGTGATGTTTCAAACCCAAGTAAATAAGCCTATTAGTACAAGTCAGTCCACTATTAGACAGGAGCCAAAAACTGTAGTTCTCAACACTGAGAATCTAAGAACTAGGCCCCTTGCAATTGTAGAGGAAGATATGGCTTTAGTTGCTTTGGTAGTTAATTCTTATAATGAAATGGTTGGTGGTCAAATTGGTAATGCTCATTCAGAAGCAGAAGATTATGAGCAGATTGACGAGGATGAACTTGAGAAGATGGATATCCTCTGGGCTATGGATAGTGTGATTAGAAGAGCGAAGAAGTTTCTGAAAAGAACAGGTCAACAGAGCTTAGGTGTTACTAGAGATACTAAGTTAGGTTTTGATATGTCAAAAGTGAGATGTTTTAATTGCAATGAATTAGGACACTTCAAAAGAACATGTACCAGGCCACAGAAAACTGGTTTTCACAATCCATTTCACAATCAGTATAATAAGACAAAAGTTAATGTGCCAGTTGAAACAACGATCAGTGATACTACCAGAAATGATAAAGTAAAAGGCTTAATTGCAACATATTCAGACGAAGGTTGTGATTGGACAGTATTTGCTGATGATGAAAATCATGCTAATGTTGTTAGAATGCCTAAGACCGAAGAAGAAACTGAAAGTGAGAAACAAGAAAGAGAGAAAGCTGGTTGTGTTGGTATTTGATAATGCTAAAAATGAACATATATTTCATAGCATTATTCCTCAAGAAAGACAAGCTTTTAGTTGCAATTGTTCTATTTACAAGTGATATTCGTTTAAATAATAAAAGGTGAAGACAAAAGACAGATTCGACGAATTGAAGACGCAAACGACCAAAAAGCTCAAAAGTACAAAATACAATCAAAGAGGTTCCAATTATTGATAAGAAACGTCTCGAAATTACAAGAGTACAAGATTCAAAACGCAAAGTACAAGATATTAAATTATACGCAAGGACGTTCGAAAATCCGGAACCGGGACATGAGTCAACTCTCAACACTCGACGCAACGGACTAAAAATTACAAGTCAACTATGCACATAAATATAATATAATATTTAAATAATTCTTATAATTATTTAATATATTATATTATTTATAAAACCGTCGGCAGAAGAAAACAACCAAAAATGAGCCTCCCCAGCTGGCCATGCGATCGCATGGCCTGGAAGGCATAAATCCATGCGATCGCATGAGCCCCAGTTCCAGCCCACATGCCTATAAAAATCGAGCTTTGGTGCACCAAAAAGATCCATCCATCTTTCTCTCTTCTCTCATATATACGTAAAATATATATATATAATTTATATTTTAATTTTAATTTTAATCCTAATAATAAGGGTATGTTAGCGAATATTGTAAGGGTGTAAGTCGAAATTCTGTCCGTGTAACGCTACGCTATTTTTAATCATTGTAAGTTATGTTCAACCTTTTTACATTAATGTCTCGTAGCTAAGTTATTATTATGCTTATTTAAAACGAAGTAATCATGATGTTGGGCTAATTACTAAAATTGGGTAATTGGGCTTTGTACCATAATTGGGGTTTGGACAAAAGAACGACACTTGTGGAAATTAGACTATGGGCTATTAATGGGCTTTATATTTGTTTAACTAAATGATAGTTTGTGTGATGACCCAGAAATTTCGACTAAATTTAAACTTAATCTTTGTATGATTAACATTTCCGACACGATAAGCAAAGTCTGTAAAACTGAATCTCAAAATTTTTGAATTACTTTTATATATTTAAATACCTTCGGTTGTTTTCGACGATTCGCGAACAATTATATGTAAAAATATACATATATACTATAACATGAAAAGGTAACAATGTATTAATTGTTTGATACCGTACATTAAACTTATTGGTTTAAATATCTATTTGAATGTATATGATAAGTTGAAATATTTATTATTAAAATTTATTTATAAATAACGTCCAATGTGTATTTAAAAACTGATTTATGTATATTAAAAAGATATATACATATATATAATAAACGATAGTAACATTCGTTTATTGATTCAATTGATATTTAGATAAGTTAACTAAAGCGTTTAAGATGAACCAGTTAAACACTAATTTGTTACAGTGTTTTCAAATTGCCACATTACTCAAAATGCTACAGTGTTTTCGAAAATCACTATTTGCTACAGTGAAATTGACTTTGCTACAGTGAATTGCTACTTTGCTACAGTAACTTTGCTACAGTAAAACACTATTTTAAAATGTATTTTTAACAAATAACGAGACGATGATTTATAGAAGTAAATGACCAAAATACTCGAAAGTTTAAGATATACTATGAGTGGTATAGTTTATGGTTAACTTAAGGCTATATCTTGACAAAGGTACGTGTCACGAAACGTAAAATGCAAGTTTTCTCAGCGTACGAAAGGACATTCGAAAAACCAGAACCGGGACATAAGTCGAGTGATGACGTACGACTTATCGGAACAAAAATTACAAGTCAACTATGCACGTGAATTTAATATAATATATAATTAATTATTTAAATTATATATATTATATTAATATTTAATTATGTCGACAAGCTAGGAGCCAAAACAATGTGAGCTGTCCCTGGTCCTCATGCGAGTCGCATGGCCAGAAGGCCATTTCCATGCGAGTCGCATGACTCCAGATTTCAGGCCACATGCTATAAATTCTCGAGTTTTGGCCAGATAAATGACACATAAATATTATTTTTACTTCGTATTTATTTATTTTATTATTATTATTATTATTATTATTATTATTAATAAGATTATTATTAATCTTATTATTTTTATTATTAGTGTTATTATTTTTGCGATACAAAAATAATAATGTACATAAAATATTACGACGGAGTGCTGTCCAAGTAATTTTCAAAACGAGTTTCCGAGCGAGCTAGAGCTAAGGAAAATATGGGTTATTGCCAAGGAAATTATGGGTAATGTTCGGGGGTATTTTTGTGAATCAAACCTCGTGTTTATCATCTCCGATGCGTCTACGTGCTTTCCTGCAATATTGTATATCAATATTAAACTGTGAGTTTCATAAGAACCCTTTTTCTCTCAATATTTTTGGGCTGAGAATACATGCAAATGCTTTATTAACCGATATACAATATTTATATGCGTGAGTTTCATAAGAACCCTTTTTCTCTCAATATTTTTGGGCTGAGAATACATGCAAATGCTTTATTAACCGATATACAATATTTATATGCGTGAGTTTCATAAGATCCCTTTTACTCTCTACATTTTTGGGCTGAGAATACATGCAAATGCTTTATTAACCGATATACAATATTTATATGCGTGAGTTTCATTTGCTCCCTTTTTAATTGTTTTCGCAATCTATATTTTTGGGCTAAGAATACATGCAATTTATTTTTAAACGCAATGGATACAAGTACATACTAAATTCTACACTGAGTTTGAACCGAAAATCCATTAGCTTTAGTAACTAGTAACTGCCAGTTATAAGAACTGGTGGGCGCGAGTAGTAGTATATGGATCCATAGGGCTTGACATCCCCGTCCGAGCTAGAGCACTAGCCTTTTAACGGACGTATGCTATTTGAGAAGCGTACACGTTGGTTTGCGTGTATTATTAAGATGATTATACAAAGGGTACAAATTATATAAACGTTAAAGTTTAGTTACCAGGGTGCTCAATTTCGTAGAATATTTTGATAAACGTTTCTGGATGAAACAACTGAAATCTTGTGATCCACCTTTTATGTAAAACCTATTGATAAACGTTTCGGATGAAATAACTGAAATCTTGTGATCCACCTTTTATGTAAAATCTATTGATAAACGTTTTGAATAAAACAACTGAACTTTTGTAATCCACATTGATATACGGATTATGTGTAATATTAAAACTATGAACTCACCAACCTTTGTGTTGACACTTGAAGCATGTTTATTCTCAGGTTTCTAGAAGTCTTCCGCTGTTTCCTTATACGTGATACAAGATATGTGCTTGGAGTCATACATGCTATATACAAGAAACTTGCATTCACCAAACCATTACCATGTATCTTATTTTGACCGTATTGTCAACAGATGTATTATTGTAAACCATTTAAATGGTGATTGTCTATACGTAGGAATCATCAGATGTTAAAAACCTGGAATTTATATATTCATTTATGAAATACCTTTTCAAACGAATACAATGTTACAAAATGTATCACATAGAGGTCAAATACCTCGCAATGAAATCAATGAATGACGTGTTCGTCCATATGGATTTGGAGCGATCGTCACAGTTGGTATCAGAGCGTTGGTCTTAGCGAACCAGAATTTGCATTAGTGTGTCTAACCGGTTATTGTTAGGATACATTAGTGAGTCTGGACTTCGACCATGTCTGCATGATAAAATTTGTTGCTTATAATTTTTTTGTTAGAAATTACCTGCTTATCATTCCTTGTGTGGAAAATTACCTGCTTATCATTTGTAGTCTAGACACACCTTATTGCATGGATTGCATGACTAGTGTATAGACAAAATGAATATCTTAGCGTATCTGTTACTGTTACCTTTACTTGACAGTTTCCGAAAGTTTCTCCTTAATTCGCGGATCCTTTGTACTATATAAAGGTATCCTATGTAATTAGAATATCATCCGATATCCGAAAATCATTTTACATCGAAAATTATTTATCTAACCGTGTAAGATGAATTCTGCAAGTAATTCGGGTTCTTCGGATTCCGATATGAGTTTCCACCTGAGTTCCGAAAGCAGTGTAACCGGAATGAATCAACCAATCAGTCACCACCAATTCTGGATGAATTGGGGATGGGTTCGTAATCAACTTAATCGATGGAGACAAGAGGAAGGCGATCCTTTCCACCAACCGAATTCACCTCTTGGTGAGGAACCTGAGGCACTTACCGGCGAACCCGTTCGAAACACTATCTTTACCCTAATTTCCAGGATATTTCGCAACGATTATATGATAACTAGAATTTTAAAATTTATTCATCCTCTCGTACCAACCGCCAATCATCCCGGAATAATAGAAGAAGTTAACGAGCTTCGCGCTCGAGTTGTGGCTTTGGAGAATATGATGCACAATTTGCAGGCATCACAGGCAGCACCGGTAGCACCACCAGAACCAGCAGCACAACCAACAACAGTACCAGTACCACCAACAACAACATCCACACCGTAAACCTTAACCTCACAATCTGTCCCACGAGTATCAACCTCATACGCACCGTAGGCACCGAAGAATACTAATAACCATAAAAGATGAAGTATTAATTCATAACTTCATTGGAGAAATATCCTGCGACGATTATGTAATCTTTAATATAGAAGAGATTATTCGTTTCTAGTTCTAACCGAAAACCAAATGAGTTTAATAACTCATTAAATCTATATTACATCTGAAGGAAATATACATACATATATTTTCATAAAGATTGTAATTGAAAATCCTTTTGTACAAACTGTTAATGATGAGAATATTTTAACGGGTAGGTAATACCCTAGAAATATATAAATTCCACATTAATATGTTACACTATACATTCTTCAATTCTGATTCAGCAATCATTAACTATACTGCTCAAACCTATAGATATACGTATCTGTTCATCGCAGAATAACCATTTTCATTCAATTTCATATTCTGATTTCGATTGATCAGAATCCAAGTCAAGATTAAACGAAAAACATCACTCTTAGATTCCTACATCTTTCAAAACCATGCTTCGAAAACCATGCTTTGAATTCAGAACAGTACTAGAACATCATATGATTACATTTTGCGTTCAAACCCATCGAAATTCTTGGAAACACTTCAACTAATGAACAAACGAGAAGACAAACCAACTACACGATATCTACGAGAAGAAAGATTTGTAATTATAATCATATATCTGGAAAGCTCTCGAAACCTAAGTAAAACTTTAACACGTATCTGTGATAAATCCTTCGGCATTATCATTACTGAAAATAACCTTGCAATTCCTTTTTAAAAAGTATCCAGTATTATCACCCATTCAACTAGTCAACGACGACCTTTCAGACTTATAACTTTGGCATATACGTTTTTGTTACTGGGGAACCTTTTATGTTCCACCATATTAGCAGTAAATGTACCAGCGACTCCGTCACTCTGCTATTTGAAACTCTCCGTAAATCACTATATATACATTGAAACCCTATCATGTACTCATCCACATCTTGTAACAATAGTTGCCATTCCAACTATCGGGAATTTGCAATCAGTATTTTGAAATCTTGCAGCACGTCTACGCCAATAGTTATATGTGTACATATAACGTCTACCTCCTCGAATTACATACTTCGAATGTGAAGTTTTTGAAAAACACCCCAAACTATGAAACTAGTTCTCTGAAATTAGAACAATGCTGATGAAGCAGCAAAAACTGTAAACGACCTTAACAGTCAAAAGTTTGATGATAAAGAATAATATGATGGTAAAGCTGAGAAAAAAAAGAAGGTTTGAAACTGGAAAACGGATTGAGCAAAGTATGAAGGAGGGCTGTGGATAAATTACAAAGACTAAACCTGCCTTCAAAGAATACAAATGATTCAGTATCTGCTGAAGTCATTAACGAATACCTTGCTACTAACTCAAAATCCGTTACGAACAAATCTTCTTCATCATTCTTCGATATTAGAAATTCTAAGATATCATCGTATCTTTTAAATATCCTCGATATTTCTGAAGATATTTTCATAAGCATTCTTATCTGAAATCATTCATCTCTTCGCGCTATCTGTATTACATCATAAAAGAAACTATTTTAGTTTCTAAATTCTGAAACCTTCAAGTTTAAAATTTGAATGTTTTGAAGTAGTGTTGGGAACTGAAGCATGAATTAGTATAATATAATGACACTTGATCAACGTGATTATATTACAGTAAGTCATGCTGAGTTTCTAATGGAACGTGATAAAGGTTCACAGATCATACCCTCATCATAAACCATATTACATAACTCTTTCGTTCTATTTAACCTCTAAACTATCAAGAAAATATTTTCTTAATGATTCGGTCTTTTTCGAGGTATTCTGGTAATTTGACAAGTCAGATTGTGCTATTACCGTTTTTTTTTTTTAAAACATTAATTATGTTCATTCCGAAATTCATACCTACGAATTCTGGACCATTATTCGCTTGATTTAAAGTCGGGAAGATAAAACAAAAGCATGAAGCTTCAAAATATCAATGAGAGTATATATAAGTAAATTGGAGAGAGTATTGACTGTGGATGTCAATAATTATGGAAAGACAGAAGCAGAGACATCGAAATATAAGGGAAGATATAAAACCCAACAACTACCCAGAAATTACAAACCGTGTATATTAATGCGTATAGCAATATAAAGACACGGGAGAATGAAAAATACTATAACCCCAAGGTAATGGTAGAAGAAAATAACTTCCTCCGGTGGTAGATGAAAAAGAAGAATGACAGATATGAAAGTTAGGAGTATATCAAGAATCAGAACTGGATGAAGCATTTTTTTACAATCTTTTGAAAATAGGAAATGAGGAAGAAGATGTAAGAGTGATGAAAATAATGAAACGGAAGAGGTCAATTTATAGCGAAATATCAAACATAGCAATCGAAGCAAATTACGCATTTAATCAAAAGAAATCTTAATTTCCTTAAATTCCGAAGAATCAAATCTTATTTAGATTATGAAGATTTTCTATTCCTTAAATTATGGAAATCAATCGTTAATACGTCAAGAGTTAAGACGAATCTCTATTCTCCATTTCACTCTATTACGATAACTTCTCTTATACGCTTCGAGTAATTGGATTGTTTTATCCATATTACTCAACGGTAATAAAATTCTATTTATCAACTCATATTCGTCATGAAAACATTTTTATTGTTAGCCATGACGACCTCACTCAAATTTCGGGACGAAATTTCTTTAACGGGTAGGTACTGTGATGACCCAGAAATTTCGACTAAATTTAAACTTAATCTTTGTATGATTAACATTTCCGACACGATAAGCAAAGTCTGTAAAACTGAATCTCAAAATTTTTGAATTACTTTTATATATTTAAATACCTTCGGTTGTTTTCGACGATTCGCGAACAATTATATGTAAAAATATACATATATACTATAACATGAAAAGGTAACAATGTATTAATTGTTTGATACCGTACATTAAACTTATTGGTTTAAATATCTATTTGAATGTATATGATAAGTTGAAATATTTATTATTAAAATTTATTTATAAATAACGTCCAATGTGTATTTAAAAACTGATTTATGTATATTAAAAAGATATATACATATATATAATAAACGATAGTAACATTCGTTTATTGATTCAATTGATATTTAGATAAGTTAACTAAAGCGTTTAAGATGAACCAGTTAAACACTAATTTGTTACAGTGTTTTCAAATTGCCACATTACTCAAAATGCTACAGTGTTTTCAAAAATCACTATTTGCTACAGTGAAATTGACTTTGCTACAGTGAATTGCTACTTTGCTACAGTAACTTTGCTACAGTAAAACACTATTTTAAAATGTATTTTTAACAAATAACGAGACGATGATTTATAGAAGTAAATGACCAAAATACTCGAAAGTTTAAGATATACTATGAGTGGTATAGTTTATGGTTAACTTAAGGCTATATCTTGACAAAGGTACGTGTCACGAAACGTAAAATGTAAGTTTTCTCAGCGTACGAAAGGACATTCGAAAAACCAGAACCGGGACATAAGTCGAGTGATGACGTACGACTTATCGGAACAAAAATTACAAGTCAACTATGCACGTGAATTTAATATAATATATAATTAATTATTTAAATTATATATATTATATTAATATTTAATTATGTCGACAAGCTAGGAGCCAAAACAATGTGAGCTGTCCCTGGTCCTCATGCGAGTCGCATGGCCAGAAGGCCATTTCCATGCGAGTCGCATGACTCCAGATTTCAGGCCACATGCTATAAATTCTCGAGTTTTGGCCAGATAAATGACACATAAATATTATTTTTACTTCGTATTTATTTATTTTATTATTATTATTATTATTATTATTATTATTAATAAGATTATTATTAATCTTATTATTTTTATTATTAGTGTTATTATTTTTGCGATACAAAAATAATAATGTACATAAAATATTACGACGGAGTGCTGTCCAAGTAATTTTCAAAACGAGTTTCCGAGCGAGCTAGAGCTAAGGAAAATATGGGTTATTGCCAAGGAAATTATGGGTAATGTTCGGGGGTATTTTTGTGAATCAAACCTCGTGTTTATCATCTCCGATGCGTCTACGTGCTTTCCTGCAATATTGTATATCAATATTAAACTGTGAGTTTCATAAGAACCCTTTTTCTCTCAATATTTTTGGGCTGAGAATACATGCAAATGCTTTATTAACCGATATACAATATTTATATGCGTGAGTTTCATAAGAACCCTTTTTCTCTCAATATTTTTGGGCTGAGAATACATGCAAATGCTTTATTAACCGATATACAATATTTATATGCGTGAGTTTCATAAGATCCCTTTTACTCTCTACATTTTTGGGCTGAGAATACATGCAAATGCTTTATTAACCGATATACAATATTTATATGCGTGAGTTTCATTTGCTCCCTTTTTAATTGTTTTCGCAATCTATATTTTTGGGCTAAGAATACATGCAATTTATTTTTAAACGCAATGGATACAAGTACATACTAAATTCTACACTGAGTTTGAACCGAAAATCCCTTAGCTTTAGTAACTAGTAACTGCCAGTTATAAGAACTGGTGGGCGCGAGTAGTAGTATATGGATCCATAGGGCTTGACATCCCCGTCCGAGCTAGAGCACTAGCCTTTTAACGGACGTATGCTATTTGAGAAGCGTACACGTTGGTTTGCGTGTATTATTAAGATGATTATACAAAGGGTACAAATTATATAAACGTTAAAGTTTAGTTACCAGGGTGCTCAATTTCGTAGAATATTTTGATAAACGTTTCTGGATGAAACAACTGAAATCTTGTGATCCACCTTTTATGTAAAACCTATTGATAAACGTTTCGGATGAAATAACTGAAATCTTGTGATCCACTTTTTATGTAAAATCTATTGATAAACGTTTTGAATAAAACAACTGAACTTTTGTAATCCACATTGATATACGGATTATGTGTAATATTAAAACTATGAACTCACCAACCTTTGTGTTGACACTTGAAGCATGTTTATTCTCAGGTTTCTAGAAGTCTTCCGCTGTTTCCTTATACGTGATACAAGATATGTGCTTGGAGTCATACATGCTATATACAAGAAACTTGCATTCACCAAACCATTACCATGTATCTTATTTTGACCGTATTGTCAACAGATGTATTATTGTAAACCATTTAAATGGTGATTGTCTATACGTAGGAATCATCAGATGTTAAAAACCTGGAATTTATATATTCATTTATGAAATACCTTTTCAAACGAATACAATGTTACAAAATGTATCACATAGAGGTCAAATACCTCGCAATGAAATCAATGAATGACGTGTTCGTCCATATGGATTTGGAGCGATCGTCACAGTTTGTTAATGTTAATATAAAGATTTACAATTGGGCGTCCCTATAAATTACCATATACACTCAATCGGACACGATGGGCGGGGTATTTATATGTACGAATAATCGTTCATTTAACCGGACACGGGAATGGATTAATAGCCACTAGAATAATTAAAACAGGGGTGAAATTATGTACAAGGACACTTGGTATAATTGATAACAAAATATTAAAACCTTGGGTTACACTCAGTCGACATCCTGGTGTAATTATTAAACAAAGTATTAAAATCTTGTTACAGTTTAAGTCCCCAATTAGTTGGAATATTTAACTTCGGGTATAAGGATAATTTGACGAGGACACTCGCACTTTATATTTATGACTGATGGACTGTTATGGACAAAAACCAGACGGACATATTAAATAATCCAGGACAAAGGACAATTAACCCATGGGCATAAAACTAAAATCAACACGTCAAACATCATGATTACGGAAGTTTAAATAAGCATAATTCTTTTATTTCATATTTAATTTCCTTTATTTTATATTTAATTGCACTTCTAATTATTGCATTTTTATTGTTATTGTATTTAATTGCACTTTTAATTATTGTACTTTTTAATTATCGCAAGTTTATTTTATCGCACTTTCATTTTACGCATTTTCATTATCGTTATTTACTTTACGCTTTAAATTAAGTCTTGTATTTATTTATTATTTTACATTTGGTTTTAACTGCGACTAAAGTTTTAAAATCGACAAACCGGTCATTAAACGGTAAAAACCCCCCTTTATAATAATAATATTACTTATATATATATATTTGTATTTTTATAAAAGTAAACTAATATAGCGTTAAGCTTTGTTTAAAAAGATTCCCCGTGGAACGAACCGGACTTACTAAAAACTACACTACTGTACGATTAGGTACACTGCCTATAAGTGTTGTAGCAAGGTTTAAGTATATCCATTCTATAAATAAATAAATATCTTGTGTAAAATTGTATCGTATTTAATAGTATTTTCTGCAAAAATATAAGCTATTTTATATACACCTCGCACGACATCAAGTATTTTTGGCGTCGATGCCGGGGAGACTCTTAAACGCCGGAAGCGCAACGCTAATATAAAAAAAAAAAAAGATTTTTAGTTTACTTTTATTAAAATTCGTTTTTATAAAAATACGTTTTAAATATTCGAAAATATAAAAAGAAAAACAAAAATATAAATATTTTTAGGAGTTTGATAAATATTTAAGTTTTATAAAGTTTATTTATTTCTATTTTTTTTTTAGTTTGTAAAAATATAAGTTTTATTTAATTAATAAATATATTTTATATTTTACAGCAAAAACAGAAAAAAAAATATAATTAATTCGGCCCGAACACTGTAGCAGCCCAGCTCTTGGCCCGAAACCCTAGCCCAAGCGATCGTATGGCTGGGCAACTGAGGACTCATGCGATCGCATGAGCCCTGCTGACACGCCAACTGTAGCCCTGAATCAGCATTAATTACGGGTATTATTTATTATTATAATTATGAAACCCTATTTAGTTTTATATTTAATATTAATTAAGTTTAGTTTTATTATTTAATTTATATATTTAGTTTATTTAGTTTAATTAAATTTTAAAATTAATATTTTTATAAAATAAATAATATAAAAATAATATTTTTATAAAAATTATACTTTTTACAATTTTTAGTATATTTTTATATTTTGTACTCTTTTAGCGTAATTTTTGTATTTTTCGCTCGTATTTAGTTTTAAGTCATAGTTTTTGCCATATTTATTTTTATTTCTAGATTTTTAGAATTTGCCGTAGAATTCCTTAAGTGCTTTTTCTGTAGACTAAGATTTAGGTACTTTAGAATTTTGCGACGCCTTTTTAAGTTTTAGTTTCTTTTTAAGTTATTTCCATTTGGGATTTAGTTTTTCTTGTAAGCATTAATATTTTTAGACGACTTTTACCTATGTATCAATTATCATTCCAATTAGTAATTTCAATTTGCGATTATAATTTTAAGTTAGTTGTAGTAATAAGGTTAGGTTAGTCAAGTATTTTTAAGTTTTATAAGTTTCTTTTATTTTTCCGTCACCTTTTATTTTTCAACCATTTTCCTTTTTCGACCTTTTTCGACGAACTCTTTTTCTTTCTTATTTCTCGCTATTCTAGTTTTAGGACATAGATTTTTATTCTACTTCTTATCTAAATTTCTTAAAATTACGAAAATTTATTTTGAGTGGTTAAATTGATAGACATCAAAATTTTCTGGTTCGTAGTAATAGTTGGATTTGTACGTGGATCGGGTTATTGGAGCCAAACAGTCCTCAATTATATTGAGACCAAACGAATCCTGCCCCTCTGCTGCATCTTTTGGCTATTCGAAACGTGGGCAAAATCAGAAAAGTCTATTGATTGGATAACTTATTATAATTTTTCTTTCTTTTTTTAAAACTAATAGGATATTCAGTGAATGCACCGAGCAAGACGATCACCACCTTTTGTACGTTCACCACCTGTAACTAGATCAAGACATTTAGCAAATATAACCGCCGTTGATTTTTCTTTAGAATCGTCATCCAGTCGACCAAGTACTTCAGTTCAAATTTCCGATAATCCATTTTTTGAAACCGACCTCACAATTGAGAATCCGGAGAATATTCAGGAACGGTTCGTAGATCCTGAACCACTAAACTTTCCTCCGGAACCACCAATCATTCAAACAGAGATTGTTGAGGAACGAACCATTAAATCAGAATCCTCTAGTGATTTCGATTCAACAAATTCAATTATGGAGAATCTGGAACCTTTAAGTATGGAAGACCGAATGAGAGCTAAACGCACTGGCCAAGGTCACGCAATTACTCATCCAGACATTAATGCGCCAGATTATGAAATCAAAGGACAAATTCTACACATGGTGACTAATCAATGCCAATTTAGTGGTGCGCCGAAGGAAGATCCAAATGAACATCTACGTACCTTTAATAGGATCTGCACACTATTTAAAATCCAAGAAGTGGAGGATGAACAGATATATCTCATGTTATTTCCCTGGACTTTAAAGGGAGAAGCCAAAGATTGGTTGGAATCGTTACCTGAAGGGGCAATTGATACATGGGATGTTTTAGTTGACAAATTTCTTAAACAATTCTTTCCTGCATCTAAAGCCGTAAGACTTCAAGCAGAAATTGTTACGTTTACACAGAAGCCAAATGAAACTCTATATGAGACATGGACAAGATATGGAAAGTTGTTAAGAGGATGTCCGCAACATGGTTTAGACACCTGTCAAATAGTACAAATATTCTACCAAGGATGCGACATCACTACAAGGAAAGACATAGATATAGCAGCTGGTGGTTCTATTATGAAGAAAACCGAAACTGATGCTTACAAAATTATTGATAACACTGCTTCCCACTCACATGAGTGGCACCAAGAAAAAGATATCATTAGATTATCTAAAGCAGCTAGAGCCGATTCTAGCCATGACTTAGATTCCATTTCCGCAAAGATAGATGCTGTGGAGAGACGAATGGAAAAGATGACTAAAGATATTCACTCAATACGAATTAGTTGTGAGCAGTGTGGAGGACCACATTTGACAAAAGATTGTCTCAGTATTGAATTAACAATGGAACAAAGAGAGAATATTTCATACATAAACCAAAGGCCCGGAAATAATTATCAGAATAATTATCAACTGCCAAGACCGATTTACAATCAAAACCAGAATTATAACAGAAATATTCCATACAACAACCAACAAGGTCCTAGCAATCAACAAGTATCCAATAATACTTACAATCAGCAAAGACCGAATTTTCAAAACAAACCACCACAACAAACCGATGATAAAAAGCCGAATTTAGAAGATATGATGACAAAGCTAGTTGAAACTCAAACACAGTTTTTCACATCTCAGAAACAAACCAATGAACAAAATGCTCAAGCATTTAGAAATCAACAAGCTTCTATTCAAAATCTGGAACAAGAAGTAAGTAACCTAGCAAGGTTAATAGGTGAAAGAAAACCGGGAAGTCTACCTAGTGATACAAATGCTAACCCCCGGAATGAAACAGCTAAAGCCATTACCACAAGAAGTGGTACAACACTTAAACCACCTGAAATACCTGTAACTTCTGATGAAGCTATTCCTACTCCACAAGAACCACAACCTGATCAAGATAAGGAAAAAGAACCGGTAGTTGAAAAGGTTAATGAAGATAACACAGTTAAGGATAAACCTTATGTTAAACCATACCAACCACCACTTCCTTACCCGAGTAAAATGAAGAAAGAGAAACTTGAAGCCGAGCAATCCAAATTTTTGGATATGTTTAAACAGATAAATGTAAATCTTCCTTTCATTGATGTGATTTCAAGAATGCCTAGATATGCTAAATTCTTGAAAGATCTAATCTCAAATAGAAAGAAAATGGAAGAACTCTCGGCTGTTACTATGAATGCTAATTGTTCAGCAGTGCTGTTGAATAAGATACCAGAAAAACTATCTGATCCAGGAAGTTTCACAATTCCATGTTTTCTGGGTAGTCTTAGTTCAATAGAAGCATTGGCAGACTTAGGTGCTAGTATAAATTTAATGCCATATTCACTGTACGCTAAACTAGACCTTGGAGAATTGAAACCAACCAGAATAAGCATACAACTAGCCGATAGATCAATAAAATATCCTAGAGGGATAATGGAGAACATGCTAGTTAAAGTTGGTACTTTAGTATTTCCAGTAGATTTTGTTGTTTTGGACATGGAAGAAGATTCTCAAGTTCCTCTCATATTAGGAAGACCATTCTTAAACACGGCTAAAGCAATGATAGATGTGTTCGGTAAGAAATTGACCCTAAGTATAGAGGATGAGAGTGTTACCTTTTCAGTTGATAGAGCAATGCAACAACCACAATCTGCAGATGATACATGTTATTATATTCAAACTATAGATGCACATGCAGAATTATTAGAAGAATTTCCAGAATTACAAGGAACAGGAGAATGTTCTTTAGGAGAAGGTAATGAACCAATTGATGAAGCTGAAATGTTAGCTACACTTATAGCTAATGGATATGAACAAACAACAGAAGAAATTCAAATGCTAAAAGAAGAAGACAAATATCGATATAAATCATCGATAGAAGAACCTCCTAAATTAGAGTTAAAGCCACTTCCAAAGCATTTGGAATACGCTTATTTACATGGTGAATCTGAATTACCTGTAATAATATCGTCTTCTCTTACTGAAAATGAGAAATCACAACTCATTTCTGTGTTGAAAGCTCATAAACCAGCCATTGCATGAAAGATTCATGATATTAAAGGAATAAGTCCTTCGTATTGCACACATAAAATCCTTATGGAAGAAGGTCATAAAACGTATGTGCAACGCCAACGAAGACTAAATCCTAATATGCAAGATGTAGTTAAGAAAGAGATTATTAAACTGCTAGATGCAGATCTAATTTATCCAATCTCTGATAGTCCATGGGTAAGCCCAGTTCAATGCGTACCTAAGAAGGGTGGCATGACTGTCATTATAAATGAGAAAAATGAGCTTATTCCTACTAGAACCGTAACAGGATGGCGTGTATGTATTGATTATAGAAAATTAAATGACGCCACCAGAAAAGATCACTTTCCCTTACCTTTCATAGATCAAATGTTGGAAAGATTAGCCGGAAATAATTACTATTGTTTTCTAGATGGATTTTCCGGATATTTTCAAATTCCAATAGCACCCGAAGATCAAGAGAAAACCACATTCACGTGCCCTTATGGTACTTTTGCTTACAAACGCATGCCATTTGGACTTTGCAACGCCCCTGCAACCTTTCAAAGGTGTATGATGGCGATTTTTCACGACATGATAGAAGAATGCATGGAAGTTTTCATGGATGACTTTTCAGTCTTCGGTGATACATTTGAATCATGTCTAGTTAATCTGGAACGAATGCTTCTTAGATGCGAACAATCAAATCTAGTACTTAATTGGGAGAAATGCCATTTCATGGTTAAAGAAGGCATCGTTCTTGGACATAAAATTTCAAAAGAAGGAATTGAAGTGGATAGAGCTAAAGTAGATGTAATTGCTAAACTTCCACATCTCACCAATGTTAGAGGAATTAGGAGTTTTCTAGGGCATGCCGGTTTTTACCGACGTTTCATAAAAGATTTTTCTAAAATTGCCACTCCTATGAATAAACTCCTAGAAAAGGATGCTCCATTCATCTTTTCAGATGAGTGTATCAAATCTTTTAATATTCTTAAAGAGAAACTCACTAATGCACCGATCATGATAACACCAAATTGGAATCTACCATTTGAACTAATGTGCGATGCAAGTGATTTTGCAATGGGAGCCGTTTTAGGACAAAGGATTGAAAAACGATTTCAACCTATATATTATGCTAGTAAGACATTACAAGGAGCACAAACGAACTATACAACTACTGAAAAAGAACTCCTTGCTATTGTCTTTGCTTTTGACTAATTTCGATCATATCTCGTTCTAGCAAAAACGGTGGTCTATACCGACCATTCTGCTCTTAGATACCTATTTTCAAAACAAGATGCTAAACCAAGATTAATCCGTTGGATCTTACTCTTACAAGAGTTTGATATTGAAATCCGAGATAAAAGAGGAGCAGAAAATCTCGCCGCTGATCATCTTTCTCGTCTTGAAAATCCCGAATTAGAAGTTCTAAATGAATCAGCCATACAAGACAACTTTCCTGATGAATATCTATTGAAGATAGATTATAAAGAAATCCCATGGTTTGCAGACTATGCAAATTATTTAGTATGTGGATTCCTTGAAAAAGGATTATCGTACCAAAGACGAAAGAAATTCTTCAGTGATATAAAACACTATTTCTGGGAAGATCCACATCTGTTTAAAAGTTGTCCCGATGGAATAATACGCCGATGTGTATTTGGAGATGAAGCTAGTAAAATTTTAAACCATTGTCACACAGGACCAACAGGAGGGCATTATGGGCCTCATCTAACAGCAAGAAAAGTTTATGATGCTGGATTCTATTGGCCTACAATTTACAAAGACGCACACCTACTTTGCAAATCCTGTGATGCATGTCAAAGGGCCGGAAAAATAAGTCAACGTGATGAAATGCCACAAAATGTCATCCAAGTATGTGAAGTATTTGACATTTGGGGTATTGACTTTATGGGTCCATTTCCAAAATCTCATAATAATCTATATATACTCGTAGCCATTGATTATGTATCTAAATGGGCGGAAGCACAAGCTCTCCCAACTAACGATGCACGAGTTGTAGTCAACTTTTTAAAACGTCTTTTTGCAAGGTTTGGAACACCGAAAGCTTTAATAAGTGATCTGGGTACTCATTTCTGTAATAATCAACTTGAGAAAGTTCTTAAAAGATATGGAGTAACTCATAAAATCTCCACCGCATATCATCCACAAACAAGTGGACAAGTTGAAAATACCAACCGAGCTTTAAAACGTATTCTAGAGAAAACCGTAGGATCAAATCCAAAGGAATGGTACATTAAATTGGAGGATGCACTCTGGGCTTTTAGAACAGCCTACAAAACTCCAATTGGAACCACACCTTTTAGACTTGTTTATGGAAAAGCATGTCATCTTCCAGTAGAAATTGAACACAAAGCATTTTGGGCTTTGAAAACATGTAATCTTGATTTACATGAAGCTGGACGTCTACGATTAAGTCAACTAAACGAATTAGAAGAATTAAGACATGAAGCATACGAAAATTCGTTAATCTATAAGGAAAGAACGAAGAAATGGCATGATAAAAGAATCAGAAGTTCAAAACAATTTAAAGAAGGAGACAGAGTTCTTCTTTTCAATTCAAGATTCAAGCTATTTCCTGGAAAATTGAAATCAAGATGGTCTGGACCATTCATAGTCAAAAGAGTTTTCCCATACGGAACGATAGAATTAATAAATTCAAATGGGATGGAATTTAAAGTTAATGGTCACAGAGTTAAACATTACATACATGGCCCGATGGAAGTCGACAACGAAGTTAATCACAATTTCGACACCACAGCTAACTAAGTGTGGGGAGAATCAAGTCTTTAAAGGATAATATGTATTTCTGTTAGAGTTAGATTGTCTGTTTTCGTGTAGTTCTCGAAAATGGAACCCGAATGGTCTTTCCCTAGCAGACCCTAAAGAACTAGTCTTCTCCCCCCATTCTGAATTTTTATTTTTTTTTAGGTTTTTACGAAATGAAGACTGCCTGTGAACTAAACCATGGTCTAATGCTACACGCTTTGATCACTAAACGTAATAATGACATACTACCGAGTGAATTAGTATCAGTAATCAGAGAAAGAATGGACGGAGTTAGAAAAGAATCCAGATGCGAAGATAATAAGTTACAATTTGGTAAAGGAAAATCAAAATCCGCAGCAAAAAGAAGAGCACGACACCTAGAAAGATGTCACAAATGCGGAAAATGGTCACATGAAGGTAAATGTTCAAATAATCAAACCTATTCAAATACCGAATTTGTTACTTTATACAGAGACGGACCGTTCATATGTTTAGAAGAAAAGACACTGAATGCTCGAGGTTACGCCTATGTAGCTATGGAAAACCAATTAAACCGACTATCTTATGAATGGGATAGATCATATAACTAAGAAATCTATTACACAGGTATGTTTGTATAGTTTTTATTTTTATTTTTATTTTTAACCTTTTGATAATAAACGCTAATTTGTTCGCTAAAAAGTATTAAATTGGTATTGAATAAAATTAGGTTTGGCGACCGAAATTATTGATATCATTCAAAAATTTATTACATCACTGCGAAATTTAACGTTTATTCTTAAGGTATAAATATCTTTAATCAATCAACTCAAAATATTTCAAAAATTCGTCATGAGTTAAATTAGGTCTTGAAACCGAAATTACTTTACCGAAAAGAGGGGCGCATATTTTTGATAATATTTGATTGATTAAAGTGGGATAAAAAGCCAAAAAGATTTTTAATTTTATTTTTACCATGTTTTTAAAATTAATATTTAAATCTTAAATTAATATTGTAAACTTTGTAAAAACAATATTTTTAAAATTGTAAATATTTGAATTTTTAAATTAAGTTTGGTGTGAATTTTTAATTTTTAAAATATGAATTTTTAATTTTATGCATTTCAAATTTTAAGTTTGGTGTGAATTTTTAATATTAATTTTGAATTTTATATTTAAGTTGTGTGAATTTAAAAACAAAAATTTACTTTATCTCATTAAGTTAAAAATATGATTTTTAAAATTCTTCGTAAGTTGAAGACTAGGTCTTTGAACCGAAATTGTTTTACCCGAGGGAGGGACGAGAACTTTTATTATCATTATTTTTAATCTTATTGAATTAAAGTATGCCAAAACATTAAAAAACCCAAAAATCTTTACTTTTAAAAACCGCGCTTTGATTTGACAAATTTTAAAATTTTGTCGAGAGACAGACTAGGACAACGATCCGAAACGCCCTCGATCCTAAAGGAAAACAAAATTTTTAAAATTTAATTAATTATAAGTTTTATAAAGCATAAGGTTAAAAAAAAAAAAAAAAAAAAAAAAAACCTGAAAACACTGTAGCCGGCACCCCATGCGATCGCATGGGGTTTGCACTTGGACCAAATGCAGGTCAGAAACAAATAACAGCAGCGGGTCTGTTCTTCACCACAACACACACACATACACCCGAAACTCACCCAAAAATTCACCAATTTTCGCCATTTTTCCACCATAATTCGTCATTTTTCTTGCTCTAATCATGCCTAGATTCTCATTCTTCAGCAAATTGGTAAAAATTACACCCCTAAACTCTATAAATTCCTAGTTTTTGTGATAATTACCAATTTTTTACCTAATGCAATTTTGTTAATTTCTAGTGTAATTAGTGATAAATTGTTAGTATTTTATGCATGTATAACCTAGATTGATGCTATTTAACATGATTTGAAGCCAAAAACTTCAAAATTTTTAGAAATCTAGGGTTTGTGTTCTTGAGCAATTTGGGGATTTTTGATATAAACAGGTTATGGCCGATTTTTGTCATGAATTATTGCTAAATTGAGTAGTGTAACATGTTTAGATAGTTAAATGATCCAAACAATGATCCTAAACATGATTTTTGGAGATTAAAGTGGACTTTTTAAGTCCAAAAATTCATGAACTTGATTTATTTGATATATTTGCCATTTGAGACTTGTTAAATTATTAGTAATGAATATTTTGACATGTTATTTGAGTTAAATGCTTATGAATTTTGTATACATTTTCATATGTGCTTATTTGAAAAATGTAGAATTGTGAAAAATTGTGAAAATGTGTATAAGTTTAATTTTGATTTAACATGTTATAGTGATTGTTTTAAGTTGTTATTTTGATAACACTAATGCATATTTGGATGCACAAATTTTGTGTTTAATGTATTTTACAGAGAGCCGACACTGGAGGTTCAGGAGCATCATCATCTAGACGACCAGCACCAGCACCAGAACCAGAACCAGAAATGCAACACGAACAAGAACCGCAACAGGAACAACAACAGCCTGATCAGCACATACCTTATTATGATCCGGTACAGTTTGCTGATGAATTCATAGTATTCCCAATGAGGCCGCCAGTAGAATTCCCAACGATTCCTGAGCACACTCTACATCTTAATCTGAGATTTGATAGAAGATGGAGAGATTACGAGACATATCAAAGGAACAAATTCAAATTGGTAACAAAAAATGTAGAGGTGCCAAGGGTAATTGATTGGGCCCCTTTGGAAACGGTCCATCTAGCTGACCGTGTTAGACAGCTTTTAGTTCAAAGGTATGGCAGTTCTTCTTTTACAGATTGGGAACGTCTTTTCACCATTCGTAGACCTGTATATAAGGAATGGTGTGTTGAGTTGATGAGTACTGTATCACTTGATACAAATATAGTTAGAATAGATGATAGAAGATTTCTTAGGTTTATCCTTGGCGGTAGGATATACAGAATGTCCATGCTGGACATGGCCAGGGCCTTACAGATATATACTCCTGGTGAGTTGCTATTACCCGATTGTACAAACTTGATTCATTATGGTGAACGGGTAGATAGTAACTTTGACGCTGACGCCATTTGGAGGCGTATGTCACATTTTGATGTTTTTACACGAGCAGGAGGACACTCCTATACACATATTGACAGAGCCGAGCTTCGTATTATTCATAGATTTTTGGCTAACTCGATTACACAAAGAGGTCATAATAAAGAAAAAATTACCTTATATGATTTATTCTACCTAAAGTGTATTCGGGATCCTAGAAGCTTTGTCAATATCCCTTACTGTGTTGCTTTTTATTTATCTAAAATGGTAGAGGGAATGCAGGACGGGAGTATAATAGGAGGAGGTATTTTTGTTACTCTCATTGGAGAGTATTTAGGTGTTGATAGGAACCAAGGGGGTCCATTACAGATTTGTAGAGAACAGGTTGAGCCCTTAGGATTGAAAGTTTATGTGGGTGCTAAGGTATTGAAAAGTAGACGTAACCAGGCAGTACCCTATGAGGGATCTCATCCTCAGGTAGAGAGAGGCTCAGATGAGGAAATGGAGGAGGCAGAAGACATTAGGGATGTCTTTCGAGATGCTATTCTTGACGTCCACTTTCGTATAGATGAGGAAGCAATGACGAACGCGGCAAGACATAGTATGTATGAGCAGTGGAACTCCGAACGAGTATACGAGGATTATAGGCGACGCCAACACGATAGCTGGTTAGTTCATCAGCACCAAATCATGAGCCAGCTATCATATCAGGTACCAAATAACTATGTACCTACTCGACCTGCTCATTTTCCGCCACATAGCCCCGATATCCGACCACCCTTTAACCGGTATGACTATAACCAAGCCTATCAGAACACCTATAACCAACAATGGAACCCACCCGATGAGATGAACTGGAACCCCTATCCAGACTGATTTAGTTCCATTTGGTTATTTTTATGATTATTATGTTTTTATCTTTTGACTTTTTCATGTTTAAACTTATGTTATTGGATAAATTTGTGTAATTTTTATTATTTTATTATTATTGTGTACTAATATTTCATATTTAGAATTTGAAAGTGGGATATTAAGTCCCATTTCAAATTGCCATGCATGATTATACTTGTATGTATGTATATTTTCGATTGTTCAAAACAGGGTAAAACATCGCATTTTCAAAGACTGGCATTAAGTTCAGCAAAAGCTACTAATTTTGACGACAAGATGACAAATAAATGTGATGTAACAACAGACGAAATGAACAAATGCTATGCACCATTTATCATTCAGCAAACAAACGCCAATATATTTGGAAACTTTGGTAAAATTTAATCATTTCTACGCTAATCACCCTCAATAATTTAAATTGTACTGATTTCTTGCAAATGAGGGCATTGCAAGATCTTAAGTGTGGGAAGGGGTTAAATTCTTTCGGATTTTTAAAATTTTTAGCTCTTTCGGATTTTTAAAATTTTTATCTTTATACACTTGGTTACCATTAAAAATACTAGTAACGTAGTAGTTGTATTAGAATCTAGTGCTCTCTGATAATAAAGAACAGCCCTAGTCTTATATACTGACTACCCAATTCTAGTAAAAATTTTCAAAATTTTCAATTAAATGAACTCAAAATCATGTTTATACATATTTATGAACGATAAAACTAGGTGTTAACACCGAAATTATTGTAACCTCGGAAAGGACATAAATTGAGAAACAAACCAAAATGTTGAAATTCATTTAAAATGGAATAGAGGACGATAAAAAGGAAAATAAAAGCCAAGTGTGGGAAAATTTACCAAGTTATCTTAAACATATGTCACATATATCTGTAACAAATAACTGAAAATACTTTTGCTTTGGACTAAACTAAACCATTTTACCCGATGAAAGAAAAGAAGAGATGGATCTACACGATGAATCAATTCCATCATTAAAAGGAAGTAAAGTCTTCCGAAAAAGACACGCGCTTCTTGATTTAGGTCAAGAAGTTGTCGTCCAGACCAGCTGTAGGTTGACGAAAAATCTAGAAAAGTCATCACTAAAATCAGCAGGAAATCCACGGACCTCAGCATTAAACAGGGTCGCCAAGTGGTCAGATTTATCCTAACCATGAGAAGGATTTATCTCGTACAATGGGGGGGCACCATGCAAATTAGCTTGATAAGACTAATGAATCAGATCCCCAGAAAGGATAATCTCCTTAAAGATTAAAAATCAGCTTTTAAGCCTGATATTACTCAATCCTAGAGATTGACCTTAAAGATTGAGAATTCAAACTCATGGAATTCAATGATATCTAAACTCGAGCTTGAACGAGAAAATATTTTGATCAAGATTACAAACCGATTTGTTTTCTGAAAACCCATTTTCAATGCGTTCATTACCATTGAACGTAAAATCCTAGGAATTCACCTGGAATTAATTAGTTCACCTGAACCAAATCGGGTGTCAACCATAAGAACAGTGGTTGCATAGTGGTCAAAGACAGGACCTTGTGCCAGACCGAAAAATCATAAGGGTGAGCTTTACTATTGCTCCTACCAAGGATAGTAATTGCATCCGACACGTTATAGACCATAATTAAAAGCATGTCAGGGGACATTGCCTTAACAGTTGCTTGTTCAACGCTTTCCTTTACAACCGGACGGTAGTTTATCGAAAGGTAATATACGGGACAAGTAAACTGGACGTGTTGCTTTCCAAATACAAGGTTAGCAAGTGTGTGACACAAAACCGCAAGTTTTGAGCTAAAATTTTCAAATCTGAAACCCACCAAACCCACAAAAATATTTTGCAAACACCGGTGAAGGGTTATTCCGGAAAACTTATCTAGGGTAAAAGCTAGATTGAATTTTCAAAAGATCAAATATTTTCATAAAGATCCAATTTCCTTAAGGATCTACATTTTCATAGTCATGTGGGACTGTAAACCGCCTTTCAAATGTGCACTTTGCTTTGGAAACCGAAAGTAAATCGGCTATTTGATTGCAAGTGTCGTTGACCTAAACCCGAGGCAACTGTGGATGACACATCCACCTTTAACCATGGTTCTATCGTTACTATCATTGTTTATACCGCCGTATAGAAATCACTGATGTACAAAGTGTGAAGAATAAAGAAGTGATTCTAGTATTTCAAGACGATATTGCTTGAGGACAAGCAACGCTCAAGTGTGGGAATATTTGATAATGCTAAAAACGAACATATATTTCATAGCATTATTCCTCAAGAAAGACAAGCTTTTAGTTGCAATTGTTCTATTTACAAGTGATATTCGTTTAAATAATAAAAGGTGAAGACAAAAGACAGATTCGACGAATTGAAGACGCAAACGACCAAAAAGCTCAAAAGTACAAAATACAATCAAAGAGGTTCCAATTATTGATAAGAAACGTCTCGAAATTACAAGAGTACAAGATTCAAAACGCAAAGTACAAGATATTAAATTATACGCAAGGACGTTCGAAAATCCGGAACCGGGACATGAGTCAACTCTCAACACTCGACGCAACGGACTAAAAATTACAAGTCAACTATGCACATAAATATAATATAATATTTAAATAATTCTTATAATTATTTAATATATTATATTATTTATAAAACCGTCGGCAGAAGAAAACAACCAAAAATGAGACTCCCCAGCTGGCCATGCGATCGCATGGCCTGGAAGGCATAAATCCATGCGATCGCATGAGCCCCAGTTCCAGCCCACATGCCTATAAAAATCGAGCTTTGGTGCACCAAAAAGATCCATCCATCTTTCTATCTTCTCTCATATATACGTAAAATATATATATATAATTTATATTTTAATTTTAATTTTAATTTTAATCCTAATAATAAGGGTATGTTAGCGAATATTGTAAGGGTGTAAGTCGAAATTCTGTCCGTGTAACGCTACGCTATTTTTAATCATTGTAAGTTATATTCAACCTTTTTACATTAATGTCTCGTAGCTAAGTTATTATTATGCTTATTTAAAACGAAGTAATCATGATGTTGGGCTAATTACTAAAATTGGGTAATTGGGCTTTGTACCATAATTGGGGTTTGGACAAAAGAACGACACTTGTGGAAATTAGACTATGGGCTATTAATGGGCTTTATATTTGTTTAACTAAATGATAGTTTGTTAATGTTAATATAAAGATTTACAATTGGGCGTCCCTATAAATTACCATATACACTCAATCGGACACGTTGGGCGGGGTATTTATATGTACGAATAATCGTTCATTTAACCGAACACGGGAATGGATTAATAGCCACTAGAATAATTAAAACAGGGGTGAAATTATGTACAAGGACACTTGGTATAATTGATAACAAAATATTAAAACCTTGGGTTACACTCAGTCGACATCCTGGTGTAATTATTAAACAAAGTATTAAAATCTTGTTACAGTTTAAGTCCCCAATTAGTTGGAATATTTAACTTTAGGTATAAGGATAATTTGACGAGGACACTCGCACTTTATATTTATGACTGATGGACTGTTATGGACAAAAACCAGAAGGACATATTAAATAATCCAGGACAAAGGACAATTAACCCATGGGCATAAAACTAAAATCAACACGTCAAACATCATGATTACGGAAGTTTAAATAAGCATAATTCTTTTATTTCATATTTAATTTCCTTTATTTTATATTTAATTGCACTTCTAATTATCGCATTTTTATTGTTATTGTATTTAATTGCACTTTTAATTATTGTACTTTTTAATTATCGCAAGTTTATTTTATCGCACTTTCATTTTACGCATTTTCATTATCGTTATTTACTTTACGCTTTAAATTAAGTCTTGTATTTATTTATTATTTTACATTTGGTTTTAACTGCGACTAAAGTTTTAAAATCGACAAACCGGTCATTAAACGGTAAAAACCCCCCTTTATAATAATAATATTACTTATATATATATATTTGTATTTTTATAAAAGTAAACTAATATAGCGTTAAGCTTTGTTTAAAAAGATTCCCCGTGGAACGAACCGGACTTACTAAAAACTACACTACTGTACGATTAGGTACACTGCCTATAAGTGTTGTAGCAAGGTTTAAGTATATCCATTCTATAAATAAATAAATATCTTGTGTAAAATTGTATCGTATTTAATAGTATTTTCTGCAAAAATATAAGCTATTTTATATACACCTCGCACGACATCAGTATTGCGAATGAATGCATGTGTTACATCTGCAAGATGGAAGCAAGAATTGAGCGAACTTATGCAATGATCAGATATGTTAGAAGAGGTGTTCTTAACAAGAGAGTGTATGAGAAGTTTAAATACGCAATGCACAATGACGGCGATGTATGGACTGATTACAGTAGTTCGTCTTCATCAGATGGCGAAACTATTGTGGTAGATGATGTCAAGACTTCAGTTGAGTTGAGTAATTTTGACTGTTCCAGTTCTAGTTCAGAATCTGAATCTGAATCAGAGACTGAAGAAAAGGAATATGCGTTCATGGAAAACACATCAAGTGACTCTAAGGTACAAACTGAATTTCCTTTGGTATGTAACGATTGTGCTGATCATAAGTTAGAAATTTCTAAACTTGAATGCATAGTTTCTAAACTGAATGATATCCCCTTAGGATGTATTTATTGTCCTGAAGTAAAACGGGAACTTAGGATTGTTAAAGCAACTTATCTTGAGGTAAAAGACCTATATGAGACTAATTTAACTCAGTTTAACAATAAAAAGGAATTCAGGGAGATAATCAAAACTCTAGAAAATCAAGTTCATGATTTAAGAGCTACAATTTCAGGTGACCAAAAGGCCATAATGATGTACTTAAATCAACTTGAATGTGCTAAGAGAGAAAAGGAAGAGTTTAAGATTAAGTATGAGTCAGAAAAGGCTAGAAATGACACTTAGCAGCGAATGTCATATGTCATTGACTATACTGTCTACAACAAGAATGATGGGAAAAAGGGTTTAGGTTATAAAGAGTGTCCTCCTCCTCTTAGGAATGAGTACATTAATAAACCTTCTGATTCTTGCCTTAGTGAAATCCTAAGTGTTCAGGCTGTAGAGAATGAAAAATCAGAGAGTACTAAGCCTGTTGTTGAAGGCTTAGTGGAGGACAGTAAATCTGACTCAGAGTATGAAAAAGTTTCTGAGATTGTAACACCAAAATCCAAACCTATCATTATCCTGAAAAATCCATTGAATGCTGGTAAGGCTAGTGAAAGCAGAGGACCCACACCTAGAAAACATGTAAACTCTAGGAACTCTAATGGAAAGAAAATATTTCAGACACCTGTTAAGAATCAGCAGGGACTCAACCTAGATAAAGAATATGTTCTTACACAAGCACCTGAAGAACTATTTAATAAGAGGAGCCCTAATACTAACAATGTGCCTAAATATGTACACCTTAACCGTCGACCGGGCTTGAAACATCAAGTTGAGAAGCCTATGTCACCCAAGAAACAGTCTTTGACCAATAAGAATCTGAGTTCAAAAGCACCTACTCAAGGAACTCAAAACTGTAATAAATGTGGGAAAAAGGGTCATTGTGCTGTTAACTATCAACAGGGTTGGAAAATACCAAACAAAAAATCTGACACTGATACAAAAACTAAACACTATGCTTCTAGTACCAGTTCCATAGGTACTTCAAGTAATAGTTCAAAAAGTTTTTATAGACCAAAGTCAAATTCTGTTGCTAATTCATCCACAAGGGTACAGTCAAGGGAGAACACAAATTTTCAAACGAATGACTATTATAAGAAATCTGTTGGTAAACGTACCGTTTGGAAACCTAAAATAGAGACAAAGGTTGTTGACAAGTCCAAAGATCCATCAGGATCAAAGGGTCAATGGATGGATGTGCAAGTTATTGGTGTCGATGGAAAACCCACTGCCATTCGGGCATGGGTGTCCATCTCAAACTAACCCCTTTTCTTGTTGTGCAGGTCGCCTATGATCCGAGTAGAAATACCTGGGTTGTTGATAGTGGGGTGTCCTGGCACATGACAGGAAGCATGTCCTTACTTTCTAATGTTAAGTCAGTAAATGGAGGATCTGTTTCTTTTGCAGGAGATGAAGGAGGTTTTATTACAGCTCAGGGTGTGATTTCTAATGCTAATGTTAGTTTTGATAAAGTGAATTTTGTGAAGCAGATGTCAAATAATCTGCTGTCAGTTTCTCAAGTAGCAGATAAAAAGCATAAGGTTGATTTTGACGATCAAAGATGCTACATTTTGAAGAAAGAGTACGTAATACCGGAAGATATGATTCTTATGACAGCTCCCAGAAATAAAGATTTGTATATTTTGGATATGTCCACAGCCCATGTTAAAGCTGCAACAGGTCATCAAGCTTTCATATCGAAAGCTACAGAACAAGAATCAATTTCATGGCACAAGCGTATGGGTCATTTGAGCTTAAGCAAGATGAACAATCTTGTTCATAATAATCTGGTTGAGGGAGTAAATGTTAAGAGTTTTCAAATTCCTGAAGGATGTCTTCCGTGTAAGAAAGGCAAACAGACTAAAAAGTCACATGCAACAAAGAAACATCATTCAATTGTTATTCCTCTAAAATTGTTACATATGGATCTTTTTGGTCCAATTAATCGAACAAGCATCTCTGGAGATTCATATTGTTTGGTAGTGACTGATGAATACTCACGATACTCTTGGGTAGTGATGTTAAAGAAGAAGTCTGACACGTTTGAAAATATAAAGTTGTTGATTTTGAAGCTGAAATCTTTGTACAAGTTAAAGGTTAGGAAGACTCGAACAGATAATGGTACTGAATTCAAGAATCAGCAGATGGAGAGTTTCTGCAATGAGAAAGGCATTCAACAATAGTTCAGTCCAGCTTATACTCCGCAATCAAATGGTGTTGCTGAAAGACGTAACAGAACGTTAATTGAAACTGCGAGAACAATGTTAGCCGACTCAAGTTTACCGGTTAACTTCTGGAGTGAAGCTGTGGCTACAGCATGTTATACAATGAACCGATTATTAGTAGTCAAGAGACATGGAAAGACTTGCTATTAATTGCTACATAAAAGGAAGCCTAACATTAAACATTTCGAACCCTTTGGTGCACCGTGTTCAATCATGATACGAGATACTGGAGGAAAATTTAATCCTAAGGCTGTTCCTGGTATATTTCTTGGTTATGGGAATCCAAACAAAAGAGTTTTCAACACTGTATCTAAACGTGTTGAAGAACATTTTGAAGTAGATGTTCAAAGGAATGCTGCTATTCCTGCTGGGAAAGGTTTTTCATGGCAGTTCGATTATGAAGATTTGTTTGATTCTTTTGGTCTTCCGTCTGTTGCTACTAATGATGAAGTTATTGAAAAATTGCTGAATGAAATGCATACGTCTCCATCACAAATGGTTCCGCAATCACAAACGGCACCACAACCACACACTGTGCTGCAACAACAAATTGTTCAAGATGATGAAGAATCCGGTTATTATCAAGATGATCCATCTTATGATGGATCTGATTCTGAAGAGGAGTTACAACCTATAGATAGTGGCGAAAGTGTTCATAATCTGCCCCAAATTGTAGAAGTTCAGGAAGAACAACCAGAACCTGAAGGTGTTCGTAGATCATCACGAACAGTTGTCCTACCTCGACACTTAGATGATTTTATTGTTGATTCGAAAGAAGTTTCTGGAGCACCATCAAATGATGCCTCAACATCTGACAATCGGAAAGCTTCAACTGAAAATGTTATGCAAGCTTTCTATTCTTCGCTAAATAGGTCAGGCAAACTCTTCTGACATGCATATTCATGCTTTGTGTGTCAAATTGAACCAGACTCTGTTGAGGAAGCTCTTCTATATGATGATTGGGTAAATGCTATGCAAGAAGAGCTTTTTCAATTTAAGCATTTAGGAATATGGAAACTGGTGAATCCGCCTCATGGTTGCAAACCTTATGGGCTTCGATGGGTATGGAAGAATAAAAAGGATGAGCAAGGTATTGTAATCCGAAATAAATCTAGACTGGTTGTGAAAGGATATCAACAGATCCCTGATATAGATTATGATGAAGTATTTGCACCAGTGGCTAGACTTGAGGCAATTCGAATATTTTTGGCATTCGTATCATTTAAAGGATTCAAGGTCTATCAAATGGATGTCAAAAGTGCTTTCTTGTACGGGACTCTCAATGAGACCGTGTTTGTTAAGCAACCACCTGGTTTTACAGATCCACACTCTCCAGAAAAGGTATATCGTCTAGAAAAAGCACTGTATGGGCTTCATCAAGCTTCAAGAGCGTGGTATGGTACGTTGTCCAACTATATGATTGATAATGGTTTCAGAAGAGGTGTCATTGATCAGACACTTTTCATCAAAGAAAAGGGCAAGCATATTATGCTAGTACAGGTGTACGTGGATGATATTATCTTTGGATCTACAGATAAGACGATGGTGGATGATTTTGAAGAGGTAATGCAGAAACGGTTCAAGATGAGTTCAATGGGAACTATCAAATTCTTCCTTGGTATTCAGGTTGTACAAACAAATCAGGGTATCTTTTTACATCAGACGAAATATGTATCAGATATTCTGAAAAGATTCAAAATGGAAGATGAACGTCCTGCAAGGACGCCGCTATCGGTGAATCACGGGATTACACCGGATAAGGAAGGTGCTAAGGTTGATCAAACCTTATATAGGGCCATCATTGGTTCTTTGATGTATCTGACAGCGTCTCGTCCTGATATCATGTTCGCAGTTTGTTTATGTGCTCGCTATCAAGCAAATTCGAATGTACATCATTTGCTTGTGGTGAAAAAGATTATGCGTTATTTAAAGCAAACTCCGAATTTGGGCCTATGGTATCCTTGCGATAATGATTTTGAACTGACGGCTTATAGTGATTCCGACTATGGTGGATGCAAGAAAGATTTTAAGTCAACATCAGGAGGTTGTCAATTCCTTGGAAACAGACTAGTTACATGGCAGTGCAAGAAGCAGACAGCAGTAGCCTTGTCCACTTGTGAAGCTAAATACATTGTTGCAGCAAGCTGTGCATCTCAGGTTGTGTGGATACAACAGCAGCTTCGTGACTACGGTTTGAATATTTCTAACACTCCTATTTTCATTGATAATTCTGTTGCCATAGCTGTTACAAAAAATCCTGTGAATCATTCTAAGACCAAACACATAGGGATTAAATACCATTTTATTCGAGACTGTTATGAGAAAAGACTAATTGATGTTGTCCAAATTGGCACAACTACGCAAATGGCTGATCTTTTCACAAAAGCTTTTGACAAACCACGTTTTGATTTCTTGTTAACTGAGTTAAGTGTCAAAATTTTGTCAGATGTCGTTCCTGACGAAGAGACCAAAGAGTAACCTCATTTTATGTGTTCTGCATGTATAGCTGTATATAATGTGTGATTATTTTTTTCTGATTGTTTCTGTGTGTTTAAAATCCAAAAAGCCAAAAAGATTTTAGGGTTTTAGTATTTTAGGGGGAGTAATGATTTAATGATGCAACATCAGAAATTCAGAAAATTAAAAAAATTTAAAAAGGTTTAAAAGTAATGAGAATTTGATCTAAATAAAAAAAAGAGATACGGACTTAATCATAGAATGAGATGATCATAATCACAATCATGTAAATATCTTGATAAGGAATTCATGGAGAGGTTTACAGTGGTTGAGGGTAGTCACTTAATTATCACAGGTGCATACTTTAAAGAAAATTGTTGAGGAAATCAACAAAAGGTGAGGGTATCCCCTATCATGACGTATAATCTAGAAACACATGATGTAGAATATCCCCAAGCAAATTCCAAATTGCTGCACCATTGAGTTTCACGACTAATTGGGATATTCAAGCGATCAATAAGAGTTGAGAATGTTCTGATTGACTGTGCATACCGACTTCTATCAAACTTTAATTCTTGAATCGTACCTAAACTCCAAAATAGTAAGTTTATCTCAATGAGAGTATATTTCCTGTGAACGGGTTGAAAAGTGTGGTTCTATATTACGGACAATCCATGAATGAATGATTTAAGTTAATTGTTACACAAATGAAGAAAAGAGATCTTCATCGCAAGGAAGTCAATTCGAGAACTAAATCAAAGTCAAGACTGCAATGTGTAATTAAAAAAAAAAAAAAATTATGGCACATTGCATATCAAGTTATTATATCATGAAAACAGAAGTGAAATCATGGAAGACGAAAATATCAAGGTCAAGATAATGATGGAATCGAGAAGATAAGCCTTTGTAAGAATACTATTGAGTGTGAAGATTACCAAGAAGAACTTAAATCATTCATACTTCAACAAAACCATTCTATTGGACTTATTATCATTGTCTGTGATATGGGACTGTGCCCATTAAGGCCTAGATAGCGAAAGATGTTTTCAGAGGGATATTCTGAATACTTACTCATTAAGAAAGCTACATCTTTCATTCCATTTCCTCCAATAACTTTAATAATAAAGAAGGAATGAGATTGATAGCAGTTGGTTACATAAAAGGTTGCACGATTGACAGAATATTAAATATACTATGAGATCCATCAGAATCATATGAATTGAAAAGTATACGTTACGATAGAAGCTAATGGCTGACAGGGATATTCCAAAATTACTATGAGAACCTTCCTGTTCAATTAGACCTAATGTATGTGTTTGTGGTAACGGAAAGCGTCAATAGACTTGTGCTCAATTGACTACCTAAAAAATCGTGCGATCTCAAAATAATGACTAAGTCAGTGATTGAATCTAACATAGCAATATGTTAAAGTAATTAATTAACTTGATCATCAAAATGTCTAAGAGGAAAGTCTGTAAAAGTTTAATGAAGATAGATACCATGTTAAGATCAATTTCTCACAAATTAGTTGCTTTTACTTGTGAAATTGTTTGTACATATTGTTGTCTGAATGTTGATTGATCATGTATATATTCTGATAATTTTGCTTTTTTAGGTTTATGACTTACAGAAACTGCTTCCTGCAAATAACATGTTTTATGACATACAATCTTGGATCTTTCTTAACCTTGATCATTGTCTTTCTGACCTGAATTGTTCTTCATTTGCACTTCTTATTGTGATTAGTTTAAAATCCTAAAAACTACAAAAAGATTTTTCAGTATGTTGATATTTATTTTGAAAAATACAAAAACATTTTATTTGTTTGCTTATGTGAATATGTGTATATTTCCATGAAGTTACAAATTGTGTCTCGACGTCAAAAAGAAACGAACTACACATCTCAAATTTTAAACTTGTTAAAGTCTTCAAAATGAAAATATTTTGCATGTAAAATCAGCCAGTGGATGTGAATAGAGGGAGTTATCGGGGTTTCTAAAACGAAAAAATAAAAATTTAAAGGGGGACAGTCGACCGATTTGGACCATAAGTCGATCGATGTTGAACAAAAATCGACCGACTTACTGGCTTATCACAATGTCGGCCGTTTGTCACAATGTCGGCCGTTTGTCACAATGTCGGTCGTTTGTCACGTATGTCGACCGTTTGTGTCGTATGTCGGCCGACATAATCTCTAGTCGACCGACTGTTAACCTGGGTATAAAAAGGCCTCAGACGGCCGAAGTTCTTTATTTCGCGCGATTGTGTTATTTTACCAAAATTCGAACTTTACAAGGAGGAGTTTTTGATCGTGTTTTTCTTATACATCTTTGAATTGTGATTCCAGCGCCATTAACCAATCGAGGTATTTCTTTTTAAATCGAAAGTTATTGAAGTTTTCTTGTTTATTTTTTCTTTTTCGATTCAATTTGTGCGGTCAAGGACTTGTTAGAGTTAATTGTTTAAGTAGAACTTGTTAATCGGCCTCCTCTGTACCTATTTTAGTAATTGATTGTTGCAAAACACCATAAAATCGAAGAAATTGGATTTGGATCTGAGTTTTGGTTCGTTATACAATCGGCCGATTGACTTCCTAAGTCGACCGACTTACTGTATGTCGGGAGATTTACTAAGTCGATCGATTTAAATATATGTCGGGCGATTGTCATTGAAAATCGACCGACTTATCTTGTATGTCGACCGACTGTTAAATCTTGTAATTTTCTTAATTTTTTAATGCTTTTCGATTCTTGTATATATGTTTGTATAGCAGAATCAATGGCTCAATAGGGTAGTCCAGTGAACGAAGACGTTCCTGAGGAAGAGGTGATTCTGCCCAAGAATCTTCCGGGCTTGACGGCAAGCGAAAACGCCAATCTAGAGGCATGTTTAAACGAGGAAGGGCCTGAAGCAAAGGAAGGCTTCGTTGATATTATCAAGTTTTTGAAAAGGTCCAGGATTCATACTGCAATCACTATAGAATGCAAGGCATACTACTCGCACCAACGAGAATTCTGGAACAATGCTTCTATTGTCACTGAACATGGAAAGAAGGTGATACGAAGCAGCGTTGGTGGTACAATTGTGAAGATCTCGGCTCAGACAGTTCGTGAAGACTTAGGCTTTTCCGATAATGATTCTATGCCAGTCACACTGAATAGAACTAAGGTCCGAAGGTGTTTAGTAAGATGTGGATACTCTGCTGATCCGATGAAAGGTGTTGTTAAGAGAACTCGATTCTGTCATCAATACAAATACTTAACTTTAGTGTTGTTGAGATGCATGAGTCCAATGGTAGGCGGTTTCGATGAGTTGAACGAGACTTACAGTTCGATGTTTGCAGCACTAGTTCTTCATGCGGACTTCAATTTCTCCGAAGTGATTTTCAGAAGTATGTTGGTGAACGTGAAAAAGAAAAGCCACTTAATGTTTTCTAGGTTCTTGCAGGTGATGATTGAAAAACAAGTGCAAGGATTGAATAATGTTTGGGAGGATGAGATTAAACTGAATCATCTGAACGACTTGACTTTCAATCGAGTCAAGCAAAAGAGAGGTCCGGATGAACCATTCAAGAGACTGGTAGGACACCTAGCAAATGAAAACTATGTATGTCCACCAGGTGCTGCCTGTCGTCATGAGAACAGTACGTCTGGTAATGAAGATGATATCGTCACAGTTGGTGAAGACGATCAAGAGGTTAATCAGCCACCGCCAGTTGTTGCATCTGAACAGATACTGATTGATGAAGAAGATGAAGGAGATGACTTTGACCCTGATCAATTCGAGCTGAGAAAGCGAAAACAAGCTGAGGGTCCTTCAGTTACGACAAAGCCGAAGCAGAAGCGAATAAGGTTCATTAAAAAGGCAAAAAGAACTGAGTCATCTTCAGCTGCTGAACAGCGACAATCGCAACAATCACAACAACAACGACAATCTTCAGCTGCTGCTACTCAAGAAACACGTGCTGAAACTGATACAGGAGTTCATGCTGCTGCATCCACGACTGTTATTACACAAGATACTGAGGTTACTATATTAAGCGAGAAGGTTGTAAATATGGCTTCTGAATTTGAAAAGTTTAAAGAAAAAGCTGATGAACGAGAGAGAAGAAAGGATGTTGAGATTGCCAAACTGAACAAGCAGGTTGAAGATCAACAGGTTGAAATGAAGAAGTTACAAACTAAGGTTGATGCTCAGAATTTGCTGATTGTAAAGGCCGAGTCTGCAGCGAACAAGGCACTGTCGAAGGTGCTTGAGTGGAAAAATAATTTCGATATTGAGGCTGTTGATCTCGAAGAGGATATAGACTTTGGTAATTTTAACGATCAAGGTGAGGATGATCTAGGTTTGGATCTTGCTAAAGGCACAAGTGAGAACCCACTATCAGTAATTCCTCTAAATATTGATAATTCTTTACGTGATTTTTTGGCAAAGCAGGATCGTCTGAATCACTCAGTTGTATTTGATGATTTAGAAGAAGGGGAGATCCCGCCGGATCTAAGCGCTGAGGAGCAGGCCGAGCTAGTGCGTCAAGAGCAACAAGCAAGTACTTCAGCTGACGCGACTGCTTGCTCATCTTTTGAGAATCGTTACGATTCTAGTGATGATTTTGAGGAAATTGTCGTAAAAAATGAAAACGACAACGATTTTGATGAAGTAATTATTGAAGATGAACCAATAGGTGATTTTTCGGAGTATGAATGTAATAACGATAAAGATCTGCCTACGTTTCAAGATTACTTCAAAATGAATGAAGAGCTTCTAAACCGTAAATGCGAATAAAAAGAAAAGACCGAAGATTTGCCTCCAGGGTTTTTACCGGTCAAAATAAATGAAGAAAAGGTAGAAGTTCTAGAAGCTGAATGGAAGATCCTGTGGAGGATCAGAAAATATTGTGAGAAGCCAGCGCCGGAACCTGAATGGCTGAATTACATTAATAGGCCGGCGAATCTTTTGGCTAAAGGAAAAATCATTGCTTGGGCCTACATCAAAGAGTTTAATATATACGCAATAAAGAAGGAGTACGGAGTGGACTACATCAAACATGGATTCGAGTTCACGACTCTACCGTACTTTGAATTTATGCAGGTGGCTAGGCTCAAGATGTTATATCGGGATTATGACGAAATTCCTAATATTGTTTGCAAGAAGATAAGACGATCGTACTTGTCAAAGAACTTTGAGGGATTCAGCCCTCAATTTCCCACGATCACTTATCGAACAAACAAGAAAACGGGCAAACGAAGAAAGATTGTCAAATACAAGCCGGTAAAATATATGAGAAAGGTTCCTGTGATGAAAATGCCGCAGAACTTTAGCCCACGTTTTCGCTGGTGGTACTACGATGAACGCTCAGAGGAAGCAGTCATCGTTTTGGACAAACTGAAGGAAGATGAGACCGACTCGATACGGGTTTTAGATCCCGTTTGGTTGAGAAATTGCTGTGAAGCTGACATCTTCACATTGTACTACAATCGGATGCTGTACAGGCCAGAAAATAGAGTTCAAGCACAACAGTACATTCGTGTTGCAAAGGTTTGCTATTTGAACAATATGGTTACAGATCCGTACAGAGATTGAAGCAGATCGAAGACTTATGAGGAACTAGGTCTTAGGGGGAGTTTGTTAGTGCATAGTTTGTAATCCCTAGTTCCATGAACTTTAATGTTTTATTCGATCATGTAGTAACATGTAATATTGTTAAACGTTGATTGTCGATTTGTTACTTTATATATTTGTAAACGTTTAAATGTAATGTGTAATGTTACTCGACATTCGGCCGACTGACATAGTCAGTCGACCGACTGTCAACCACAGTCGACCGACATAAGGTCTGGGATATTTAAGCCAAGTTAATCTCCACTAATTTGGTTAATCACTCTACACATTTCACACATACAAACAGTTCCAAGTCCGGCCTCATTCAATCTTCATGTCCAAATACCACAGAATGTCAGTCTAGGCATCGTGTTTATCAAGATCTAATCTTGGTTTGACTCGTACGAACCCGAAAACCAATAGATATTCGTTTAAGCTCGTTCTAGTGTTATTCCGCCTCTAGATCGTGTTAGGTTGATTCTAAGGTCCTCTCCCAGCATCTACAATAACTCGACTTATTTGAATAACTTAGTGACGGATGATCAATTGTAGAAGTCAAAACAAAGGGCTATATAGCACCATTTCTGTGCCGGTTTGAATTTCGAATGCCTCGAGTTTCATGCCCGAAAAAATGACTTGTATCTGTTCTATGTAAATTTGTGAATTCTCATATGCTAATGTAGATATGGGTCAAATAGTACATCCATCGCGAGTTTTCCGCAACTATATTCTAAAAATTATTAGATATATTAGTTATTATAAGTTATACATATAATACGATAATCTATATAGTAAAATTGTACAAATAATTAACGATACAATTTATATGTCCAAGTAAATAATGGTACAAAGATATTGATAAGATGAATCAATTAAAATATCACTTATTTAATAATTTATTGCATGTTTCAAATATTAGAAGTTAGCTCAATGCCTCAATCTCTAAAATGTGATTTATACGGAGTAGTTTTTAAAAATATTTATTAAATAATTGTTAAAATTTATAGTTAGATAATTCTCCTAAATTATACACTGTATAAGTTTTGATGAAATTCATGTAATTTTCATAAAACTTTCGGACTATGTAATTTTGAATCCTGTTGGTAATAAAGTCGCAAATGCATAACAAACGTATGAATTTATACAATACGCATAAATGAACTACCTAAGATCTGTAGTTATCAAAATTTTAATAATTAATAGGACTTTTCTAATGTGGTTGTGAACTTGTGATTAAAGAGTTTGAACAGGCTAAAAACACTTGTACATTAAAAAAAAGTCAACCCATCCTCTAAAAACAACTACCACGTAGAAAAATCCGAGAATTAATATATAGTAGTTATCTAGATGTTTTTTTTTTCTTTTTTTTTTTTGCAAAAAAAAAAAAAAAACAACAAATACTATAAACAAATCTTTTTCTTGAAAGAAAAGAACTAAACAAAACACTAAGCAAAAAAGCGACTTGGCTCAACTCTCAAGACAAAAAGCCGACACAAAACTAACTAAAAACTTGAGTCAAACCGCCAACTACCAAAAGCACAAACATACATCGTCACAATACAATAAAGAAAGTACAAACAAAGTACGAGACCAACAAACCAACGAAAAATTACTAGAGGACACCAAACGATAAGAACACCAAACGATAATATTGAATAAAGGGATAAAAGATATACAGTCACCAAACGATGAGTCACTCTTGCTACCAGATGAATCCTCTAGGCGAGGCTACGTTTAGCTGGAAATTTTGAATTTTATGCCTCTATCTTCTAGATCAATTATCGTTTAGGTTTTCAATTAATGATTTCATTCAAGTGAATCATGATTTGTCAGGTCTATCGTAGATCATGTTGGAGGTGCTATAATTTCTAAAATAGACAAAACAGTTGAACTATTAATACATGCTTGCAAACTGCAATGCCAAATTTATGAGGTTACAGTGATTGTAAGCATCATTTATGACTTAAAACAAGTCTTCGATGGTTACGCCTTTTTCTGGTCGCCCACTGTTGAAGGATAAGAATCTACAGTTCTAAAAATACATAATAAAATACCTTGATAAATATACAAACTAAAATACCTTGATAGGATACCAACATCATTTCAACACATGCAAATCAACCTCCACAACTGCCCAGCAGTTGAGCCATTACTTGAGTATCTAATAAGTAATACCAATGTCATTTTAATATAAAATGCAGCCCAGAAGTTGGCCCATATAGTGTATGATAGGTACTTAACTAACAAAAACATTTAAGAAGTTAAAGAACAATGAGACCATGATTCAATAACTCTCTTTTACTTGAAATTATCCGAAAAGTAAGAAACTTTTTTTAGCAGTGGACACATGTATCGCCAATAGCCATTGCACCAGGTTTAAGGCAAAGGCTAGTAACATTGGCGAATAAGCAAGAGAAAAATGAACCTGGTTTTCCTCTATCACCTTTTATCTTCAGCTTCAAAGCATTATACCCCATTTTCCTGAAAGTCAAAAACTTATGTTTATACCGTCATTTCAAATAAATAAATCTTTTCTAAAACTACATGATCTATAGAAAAAAAGCAAGTTTTTAAGTATAAGAATATGAATTCTTACTACTTTGACATCATTGGCTAGACCCAGGTCAGATAGTGAATTTTCTGATATACAATTTACATGCACAATAACACCATTGTCGTTATTCCCAACCAGACCATTTGTTAAATCTAGGTACACAGCTCCTTTAAACATCCATTTATTCCTTTCTAGACTGTAGTAATCGTCAAACATTTCGCCACATAAAACGCATACGCATTGGCTTTCATCGGCATTAACCATCATCTCGCCATTAATCTCCAATGCCTCTGCTGTACAATCAATCGGTGTTGGGCCCCCATTAATCCAATTTTCAGAACTCGAAAACCAACTTCTTGACGTGCTCGATTCACAATTCTTCAATGTATGCCATTCCATGTGTCTATCAAACCGTTCTTGAAGCTTAAACCTTAAACCACATATGATACATTGATGTGGAAGTTCATCAATTAGCTCACTTATCACATTAGGATGAAACTCCTTAATTACATCAGCCTTAAAGTTCAAACCAATAAGACCCTTCACTTCTTCATTTATAGAGACAGTATTTTTATCTGCAGTACTTTTAACTGCAGTACTTTTAGTGACAGTATTTATAACAGGCTTGGATGGAACTGGTTTACTGCTAGTGGATGAAACAGATAACACTGAAGATTCTAAAGCTGGAGAATCATTAATTGGGCTCGGGCTTGGGCTTGGGCTTGGGCTGTTTGAATTATCATCTTTATTTGCAGATATTAAGCCTTTTGCAACCAATGTGCTCAAAAGACTCGAAACATGATTTGGTGCAGAATTAGTGATGGTTGGACTCGATGTTGAAGGAACGGGTTTGTTAGCAAAAATGTTGCTAACAGCAGCTAACAAACTACTTGAGCTGGATGTTCCAAGTATATCAGAAACGGAAGATTTTGGATGGGCCATGGATGAACTAACCATAGGGTTTGCAACGGGTTCAGAAACAGGTTCGGGTTGATAAGGTGGAAGAGGAGTGTGTTTTATAGGTAATGAAGGTGATGGTGGACGTAAATTGTGAAGCTGTGATTTTCGAGAGTTAGAAAGTCCCGTGTTTATTTGACGTCGAGATCGAACATCTATATCTGCATCTGTTTGACCTTGGTCAGATAAATCATCCAGTAACCTACTCGACTGGTACTGTAAGTGTGGATGTTGACGAGGTGGTGCCGATGTTTCAATTTTAGTTGACAGTCTTTCAGGTTCTAAATACAACCGTGGGTCCCTCTTCGAGCTAGGAATCGCCGCAATGGAGCTCGCATCATCCCACATGTATTCCTCTTCCTCCGAGTTCTTCCAGCTCCTAGTTGCTTCGCGGCCACCTACTTTTTTAATTGGCGGTAACTTAACATCAGAAGTTGCAGATCTAGGAACCGAATAATTCGGCAATCCATGCTTAATGTCAAAAGAGTTTCTTGCATTCCTAGATCGTTCACTTGATATATCAGAACCAAAATCAAAATTGTTATATTTTGCGGTATTGTTCTCATGCGTCAGATCGCTATCCACGTCTCTTTGTATCTGCTGAATATTCTGCAAATTTTGTAATGCTGTTTAGCATTATCTTCAATTATTAACAATTAATTAAATTAATACAAAATAAAATTATCCAGTATCATACATGCAACTTTAGCCGAGGATCAGCACGTGCCCTCTGAGGATTAATAATGGCTGCCATTCTGTCCTGTCTCCCAGTATCTTCAGATGAATGAATCAGAATTGGTGTTGGGTCACTGGCTACAACTTTTTCCTTCAGGAGAGTTTAAAACAATAACTGTAAAACTAGATACAGCTAGATACAGATGCCTCGTAAAACATTCAAGTTTCAAGGGACAACTTCACATATAACCTTGTAAGAGTCAAAGAAATTCATGTATATCCTTCTATTTATCATAATATAGTATTTACCATTAAAAAACTAAATCACTCTAATCGAATAAGAAGTCAATGCAAAAATTAAATATACCCTTAATAAACAATCTGAAATCCAATCACAGTAAAATCAAAAAATGATATTATATAAATTCTGGAATGTCGGTTAACGAAAGGTAAATTTGATATCAGTTGGTAAAGGGATATTGCAAATTTAAGTTCTGCTGTTCTGATATCAATTGCATCCACATTGGATAAATATGAGATTTTTTAGTGTTATGATATGACAAACATGATGGGGAAGGACATAAACAAATTTTTAATTTTTAAAATAAAAGATGTGGAAGTACATGAATTGCAAGTACAGATTTATATTTTTGACTTTGGTAATAAGAATTTTTTCTATGAATAAACATCATACCCTGGTTGACTGTTGGAGTTTCTGCCTTGCCTCTAGATACTTCGGGTTTACATGAATGCTACGGGCGGGGCGTTGAGGCTGTGACTCGGGTCTAGACGTGGTCAACACCGAAGACGAACCATTCCCAGCTGATTGGAACCCAAGTTCTCTTTCTATTGATTGAAGTGTTTGAGGAGGAAACACTCCTTTCCAGGTCCCGAAAAGATGCTGCATCCCAGAATGTACTGCAGAATCCGCCTGTCTATAGGCTTTGCAGAATACCTAAATATCCAGAAAAAAAGAATGGCTTTACTTAACACAGGGGACTAAGTTATAACATTATAGCCTTTTGAATGAATTATGATCTAACCTCGGGAAGTTTTGCAGAAAAGTGTTTTATGTAATCTCGTCCAATATTCTTCACAATACTGTCTAGAAGATACAGTGATGGCAACTTCTGATCACTCGGAACCTAAATGTAAATTCAGTATCAGTAACTAAAATGACTAATAGAAACTTTTTGAGGATGTGTACAACTCTAGAACCATAAACACAACCAACAACAATTGCAGCAACAAAGTAAAAAATAAGTTCACTAATCGAACAACAGCGATTAGCATTAGAGGTAACATGATGTTAATGATACAGAATATGACTAGAAAAGTACAAGTTGCAAATCATACACTTCCCCGAATATATAAGTAAGAACTGCTTGAATTGGCAGATCAGTTATCTATTCAATCAACATAAATACTCATAATAAAGTGTAAAGACTGAACAAAGATTACTCTCAACAGATGACAATGTCCGCCCAACCAATAAAATTTTGGTGCAGTCCTTTTGAATGCAAATGATATTGATTCACAGAAGTTAAAAAACTCAATTACTTTGATCATGATTCATTAATATATTCCCCGTGCCTTTTCACTAAGTCAGATGCCTTTCGAAATTCACCTTCATCGCATACATACTTTTGTTCTTTAGAAATTAGAAAGAAAGAGACAGAAATAAACTTTTCTGTTGATTGATCAACTACACCTTATTCAGAGTAACAAAGTAGCTAAGGATAAAAGAACATTTAAATGCACAAACGACGTCCTGATAGCAAAATTGGTATCACTATCAGTTTAATTATTTATGATGAATCTTTTAAACGGTTCCATAGCGATTAACTCGTTAGAAATCCCCGCAAGGAATGCAGGTATGCAAGTTCTACAATCACGTCAAGCCAACATCAGATACATAATTTGATTGCTCACTAAAAATCAATATAAAAAAGACACATACATATTTTCTTATCAACATATAAGCATAAAAAAGTACCTTTCAAATCATTGAAAATTTTTACTAAAAACAATTCTTATTTACAAATTAGTTCTATCATTACTTTCAAAACTAGCCATTACTAAATATATCACTTTGTTAGATCTACTATACATTTAAGCAATATATACTCAATAATAACAGAACTATATCTAATTCTAAACAATCATAGTAACCAAAATCATCACCTCTACAATATTATTGCAGATAGTAGCAGCAATAGCTTTCGCAGCCTGCACGTTCTCTCCAGCAATGATAGTCAAGTTAGTTATAATCGGTTTCGAGTTAAAAGTCAGCTCAGCCAGAGCTGTCCTATACTGACTCACAAGCTCCTGATGCTGTTGCTGTTTTATTTGCGATAACGATTGCGGCTCGTAACCGTCTCCGTCTCCATCTCCGCCTCTCTCCGCCGCAGTTCGAAACCCTACCAATTGACGTTGCGCAATCGGCCTATTATTACCGTTTGAATTATTATTATTCTTAATATTACTTCGAAGAATTGCAGGTTCTTCTGTTATTAATCGAGGTTTTTTGAGGGTATTAGGGTTTCTCGATGATCTATCGAATGATCTGCCTCGTGAATTATTGTCCATCTCCATCACAACAATACAAATCACAAAATAAAAAACCTAATCTATGTATACAATTATTAATTTACAATTAAAAAAAAAAAAGAGTATATGTTCTATATGAAGTTTATACAAGCTGTTACAGGAAACATTGAAGAAGAATAAATCTGAAACCCTAGCGCCCTAATTTACAATAACATAGATCGAAAAAGACAAAAAATAATAAAAAAGTTTACAAATGTATAAACGATAGATTCAATTGAAGAGCGTGCATATAGAGAGATGATGATGATGAGATTTGTATGACGTCAGGAGTTGAGATCAAGAGCTGGTTTTGGTTTTGGTTTTGGTTTTGGTACTTGGATATTTTTTTGTTCAGAAACGAGAAATTTACTGGAGGCTTGTATTTATAGTTGATATTGGGTCTGCAGATATAGATACATCTCCGGTAATAAAAGATTGAGAATGAAGCCCAATTGGGTTGGGCTAATCCCACCTATTCAGATCTGTCGGAATGAAAGAAAAATCCAATATATGCAACGGTTTTTTTTCTCTTGCTTTTAGGCTCTGTTCCACAATTTAGAAGGGTATTTTACTCTTGATCTCTTTCTTTCAAATTGAAAGGATTTGAAATCCCTTGTTAAAATATTGGTGTCAATGTTAAAATATTGGTGTCAACTCAAAGTGTTCATCTTGATTCATTTGCTTTTAATTAATTTGGTATTTTGCTTTATTGTTGGCACACTTTTGCCCATGTTGAGTGATTCATTTTCACATGTATGATAGGTGTAAAGTAGCTTTACTAGTGTAGCTTAGTTGGTGTGTTATGGTGTGTTAATCATTATGTTTGTGATTTGTGATGTATTTAAGCAAGTGTAGATGGTAAACATTTCATCAATCAATACACAATCAGTTTCCATATCCTTGTTCATTCTTAGTTTACTTAAACTTCTATTACTAGCAAGTCTTTAAATTTGTTTTATGGTATCAAGAGCTTGGTTATAAACTTGGTTATAAGTTTAGTCCTAAGTTAAACTTTGTGTGCAATTACTCAAAGTCTAAACTAGTTTCTTGCTAATCAAAAATGGAAGTCTCAAATGTAAACAATGGTGGTATGGTCAATGGAATGAAGAAACTTGTAGGCAACAACTATAAGTATTGGAAGATGTGTATGGAGGCTTTTCTTCAAGGTCATGATCTATGGGAACTTGTGTCTGGAGGTGAAGCCATAATTCCCATAGAAACTCTAGAGAATGTAGAGTCAAGAAGAAAATGGAAGGTACGATGTGGAAAGGCTCTCTTTGCATTGAGAACTTCAATTAGCAAAGAGTTCATTGAACACGTTCGTGATATTACTTCTCCAAAAGAAGTATGAGATACTCTTGAGAAACTTTTTTCTAAGAAAAACACCGCAAGGTTACAATTCTTGGAAAACGAGTTAGCAATCTCAAGACAAGAAGGTATGAGTGTTTCCGAATATTTCTTACGGGTCAAAAATCTATGTTCTGAAATTTCAGAGATTGATGACAAAGAGAAAATTAGTGAAGCTCGTTTGCGAAGATATCTAATTCGCGGTTTGAAGAAAGAGTATGTCCCGTTCATAACCTCTATTCAGGGGTGGGCTACTCAACCTTCGGTTGAAGAATTGAAGAATTTACTCTCTAATCAAGAAGCTTTGGTCAAGCAAATGGCTAAAGGATTTGAAAATGACGCAGTTTTGTTTTCAAAGGGAAAGAATCACAAGAAAGGTTCTTCAAGCAAAGAAAATGAAGAAGAACAAACTAGTTACAAAGGTAACTATGAGAAGAAACCTCCTACATGTTACAAGTGTGGGAAGGTTGGTCACATCAAGAGATATTGTCGTTCCAAAGTCACAAAAGCAAACGTGACTTGTTCAAGCAACGATGATGATGAAGTCAAATGGGAGCAATGTTTTACCATTGATACGGTTGTCAAGAAGAATCAATGGATTGTTGATTCGGGTTGCTCTCATCATGTGACCGGTGATGGAACTCTTCTTCATGACGTTAGAGATCACAATCAAAATCGAGTTGTAATCACGGCCGACAACTCAACTCATCCGGTGAAAAAGGAAGGTAATGCTATTATTGATGTTAATAATGATACATTTGCTTTGGAAGATGTTTATCTTGTTCCTAAATTGACCAAGAACTTAGTTTCGGTACCTCAAATTACCGAATCCGGGAAGTATGTTCTTTTTGGTCCAACGGATGTGAAAGTCCTTGAGAATGTTAAGGAGATTGTGAGTGATGTTCTTTTCACGGGAGAAAAGAAAGGTTCTTTGTTTGTGTTGTCCGCAGGTGAAGCTTATGTGAAGAAAACAAGCCAAACCGACAACGGAGCTATTTGGCATGCAAGACTAGGCCATGTGGGATATCAAATGTTGCAAAAGATATTCTCACATAAGCTAGTTGATGGAATATCAAATGTTGCAAAAGATATTCTCACATAAGCTAGTTGATGGAATTCCTAAACTCAAGAATGTTCGTGAAGAGGTGATATGCCAAGGATGTCAATATGGAAAGTCGCACCGGCTTCCATATAAGAAGTCAACAAACCGAAAACAAGGTTTACTTGACTTGATTCATACGGATTTTATGGGGCCAACAAGAACACCAAGTTATAGCAGTCATTGCTATGTCATGGTGTTAATTGATGACTATTCTCGGTATACTTGGGTGAAGTTTTTAAATGAGAAGAGTGAAGCCTTATCAAAGTTCATAGAGTTCAAAGAAGTGGTCGAATTCGAATTTGGGAGAAAGGTAAAAGCTCTTAGGAGTGATAATGGTGGAGAATTCATGTCAAATGATTTCTTTACTTATTGTAAAACAAATGGTATTTCTCGCCAAATGATTTGTCCGGATACTCCACAACAAAATGGGGTTTCAGAAAGAAAGATTGCTTACCTTGTTTCAATATGCTTATCTTGGTTACATGACAAAGGGTTGCCTAGGGAGCTATGGGCGGAAGCACTTCAATGTGCTTGTCATGTGTCTAATCGGTTACCATCTTGGCCAGGTGAAACAACCCAACCGTATTCCATACGATAATTTTTTTTTTAAATAATACACATTTACGCGCCAATTAAATATGTAAACCATTCCACAAGTTTCATTTAAACGTACCACAATTTAAATGTTTACAAAAGGCACGAAGGCCATTAATTAAGTTTATTACAAGTTCGACCCACTACAAATGATAGTTTATAATCCAAAAGACACTTCGAGCATGGTTTGGGACTAAACTACCCAAAACGTTAGGCCAACTTCAAAGCTCCAACAAAACATCATCAAGGGACACCTAATGCCCGATAACCCCTTTGCCCTTGTCCGTACCTGCATCTAAAAAGATAAACAATGAGAGGGGTAAGCTAATGCTTAGTGAGTGGAACAATTATACGTTTACATATACAACCTACTTACTTGCAATCACTTACGCATTTACCGCATACATGCTAGCATTATAAATAATCATACCATCACAAGTATAATACTAAACCTTCTACCATACGAGCTAGCATAACAATAGCATATAGTTTAAACAATATAATATGCTACAATCCACACACACACAACCATGGTTAACCAATCGAACTAGGGAACGGTGTTTAAAGACCGTCGGAATTCATAACAACCATTAGTGCACTTAACACTTCGTACACTAACCCCACGGGTGGCATCTTAACACGTCGATACTTCACCCCGGGTGGTGGCTTAACACTTCGACACTTCACCCCGAGTGGTGTCTTAGCACATCGACACTTCACTCGTTACATCTCTCGGAGTGGCATCTTAACACATCGATACTTCACTCCCGAGTGGTGTCTTAACACATCGACACTTCACTCGCCACGTGAGGAGTGGTGTCTTAACACGTCGACACTTCACAACTCAACTACACAAATAAATACATCATATATGCACGCATATAATTATTCCACTCACATTAACACTTCGGTGATGATTATGCACTTCCGAAACTTCAAGGCAATGTACCTAATACATAAGTACACATTTAATTACACAACTAGTGAAACTTACCACACTACATATCACTTGAGCATTTAATGACCCATTTGCATTAAATAGCTCACCTACGTCAAAACCGCCCATAAATGGCCAAGACTCATATTAAATCACTAAAGCTAGTGATTTAAGTCTACTAACATTAATTAATCGCAACTTAGGGTAATTCATACCCATTTCACCCAAACTAGGTCAACATTACCCCTTTTGACCCATTTTAACACTCTTTCAACATTAAACAAGTGTTTTAAAGCTTAACAGCACCATTAATACTTACAAATCTTAAATCATAAGGCCAAACCCTAGGTTATAGCTATTTAAGATTTCCTTTCACCCACATAACCCAAGTTCACCCATTTTAACCCCAAATGGGTCATACAAGTCTCTAGTGACCAAAACCCTAACCATAAATCAATAAAAACTCGAAACATAGAGTTAGGACTTACCGAGACTATCAATCTGTAGCTAGAGACACAAGGAACAACTTTAACACTTGGGTTCGGGCAAGATTCAACCTTCTTCTTCACCAAAATGGCCCCTCTCACTCTAAAAGTATCACTCTCTCTCTAAGATTGATTTTAATTAATTGGAAATGAAATGAATGAGGAGAGGATAAGCTTGAACCAGCATTTACTCCCCCAAAACCGGCCATAGGTGAAAAGACAACAAAGCCCTCAAAAGATTCCATTTTAAATGGATAAAATTGTAAAACAGCGACAAATGTCGCGATCCGCGACAACATGTCGCGATACGCGTGTAACGACCCGGATTTTTCCGATCGTTTTATACTTATGAGATTAATATTTACATAAAATAAACCTTACCAACATGATAAGCAATCCAAACTGTTGAGACTTATGTTTTTGAAAAGAGTTTCACACAACGTTTGACCGCCCAATTTGACCAATGATATCACGAACTATATAACACACGATAATTATACGATTATGTATATGTACATATCTATACATATTTAACATGATTTAAGGATGGTTTAACATTTCATTGTAAACTAACAACAATGAGTTATAAGTATACTTTGAGACCACTAACTTAAGTTTTCAAAACGATAACTATATGTAACATTCTTTGACATATATACTTACAATATATAATGTGTTGGTGATCTATGTCACCAATATGATTTAAGTGTAATGGGATTAATTTATAACCAAAATAATCTTGATAAATATCGAACAAGTTTGGGGAAGTGTGGAGTGCACACTTGTTTGAACTTATCTTGATTATGACGGGGGTTCGGGGGCAGCGCTCCCGATAAGCGGGGTCCAAGAGGTGGCAACCCCTGGCGGGGTCCAAGGGGCAGAGCCCCTGGCTGGGGTCGAGCTGCCAGGTCAGCTTGGAATTTTATTTTTGGGCTAACATTGCTTTATTAAAAATGTCTTAAAATTTTATTTTGGCCCGGTTTGACCCAAAAATAAAAGCCCAGTTTTGAGCCTCTTTTACAGTTATAAACCCGTCCATATTTGAATTCTCGTTCCGATTCCTCAAAATTTCTACAAGTATATCTAGGGTATATGTAACCGTATCATACCCAGCTTCTATACGTATTTACTATTGGTATATACCAACAATAAACTTCAATGATCAGCCACTAGACATGATGTTACATGTGGGAACCAGCCATTTAACCTCATGTGTGACTTTTGTACAAGAAAACAAACTAAATCTCCTATATATCCATCCCATAATCATGCTATTTTGCACACATACACATACAAATTTCATTTCCAATTTTCTTTCAAGTTAATTCACTCCCTAATCTCTCTTCATTTACCTACTCAAGAACGTATCAATATAGTCATCCGATTTCAAGGAGATTACTTCCAATCTTTTAATCCCACTCCACCACTCTTTTGATTCCAAGATTTGTCTTACCTTTTCCAGTAGCTTTGTCCAAGTAACTTGAGGTAGTAACCTTATTCATAACCTTATTCGATTCATATTTATATAGCTATCTTATTTTGTGTTATAAAATTTTAACAACAAGAACATAGTTTGAGTGATTTCAAACTTGTTCGCAAACTAAATAGATCCTTCTAATTTGATTTTTAAAAACACTTCAAGACCTGTAATATATCATATTATGACAAAATCGGATTAATCATATCTTGGCTAATTAACATAATATTTAATATATATTTACTTATGATTTGATTTTATATATTTCAGGACCACCAGTAAACAACACGAGAAGATTAATCATAAGACCTCATGATTGTACGCAACACGTCATTTGACAACACGGTACTTTATGTACGCAACACGTCACTTGACAACATGGTACCATGGGTCGAGATTAATTCTGATCAATACGAATACGATGGGGTCTTTATTTATTTTATTTAAGCAACTGATTGTGGACCACTAACATCGGACTGCTAACTACGGACTAAGAAAATATTAAAAGTATTAAAAGTATATATATATATATATATATATATATATATATATATATATATATATATATATATATATATATATATATATATATATATATATATATATATATATATATATATATATAACGATTACTTAAAAAGAAAATATGTTGATATATTATATATATGGTTAGGTTCGTGATATCTATCGGAGACCAAGTCAAGTTAAATACCTTCAAGACAAAAGTGAGTATATAGTCCCACTTTTAAACTCTAAATATTTCGGGATGAGATTACATGCATTTTATGATTTACGTTATGGACACAAGTGATTAAAAATATATATTCTACGTTGAGTTGTACCACTGGCATACTTCCCTGTAACTTGGTAACTACTATTTACATGAGGTATTGTAAACGCGAATCCTGTTGATAGATCTATCGGGCCTGACAACCCCAACCGGACTGGACGACCAGTATTCAACGGTTGCACAGTACTTCGTTTCGGTGACTACACTTGGTACGGTGTAGTAAGATTTCATAATAAAGGAAATATGCGACGTTGATTAAATGTTAAGTATGGTTATCAAGTGCTCAACAACTTAGAATATTTTTATTAAAACGTTTATATATGAAATCTTGTGGTCTATATTCATAACGCTGCCGGCATTAAACCTATATCTCACCAACTTTATGTTGACGTTTTAAGCATGTTTATTCTCAGGTGATAACTAAAAGCTTCCGCTGCAACATGTTGAATTTAAGCAAGATCTTGAGTATGCATATTTGTGTCAAAAATAAAACTGCATATCGGAGGATTTGTAATGTAAAATATGTTGGAAGTCGTATTGTTATTATCACATGTAAAGTTTGTAAGTCTAAGATTATCGCTAAACGATAATCATTATTATCTTGTTTAAACCTTGTATTTGTAATAAAAGTTATGGTTTGTATTGTAAAAACGAATGCAGTTTTTGAAAAACGTCGCATATAGAGGTCAATACCTCGCGATGAAATCATATGTTATTGTATTCGTCCTTATGGTTAAGGTCGGGTTATGACAACGCGATACCATAACGCGATAAACATTTTTGAAACGCGACACTTTCACAGAAGTGAGAAAACCCTAACCATCGCGTTCTAACATAGTTTGTCGCGTTTCGCGACTAACTGGGTCGCGACACACTAACCCAAAATGCGACAACCCTACTGTTGATTTCTCCCAGATACCCATCGCGTTCTAACCTATTCCGTCGGGTTACGCGACACACCAGGACGCGATAAACTCGCTTGAAACGCGATGATATGCCTGATTGAACATTTTATACATTTTTAACTCTTAACCAAACATAATCAATTACGGATACAATAATTAAATGTTCACGAGGATAAATACGCACCTTACAACACATTCGGAAAGAACGGGATGTTACAACTCTCCCCCACTTTAATCGGAGTGCGTCCTCACGATCCAAGCCGTATGACAAGCCGGAAGATAAACCAAAACAAACTCTTCGGATTCCCATGTAAACTCGGAACCGTTTCGGTGTTGCCATTGCACTTTGTAGGTTCTAACTTCCTTGTTTCGCAACATCTTAACCTTCTCATCAAGGATTGCAATCGGTTCTTCCGCATACTCTAACTTGTTATTCAACGTAATCTCATCTAAAGGCACCCAAGTCGAGTCATCCGCAAGACACTTACGAAGATGGGAAACATGAAACGTGTTATGGATTCCTGCAAGTTCTTCGGGTAACTCTAGTCGATAAGCAACCTCGCCAACACGTGCCAAAACCTTGAAAGGACCAATAAACCGAGGAGCTAACTTTCCTCGCTTTCGAAACCGAATAACACCCTTCCATGGAGAAACCTTAAGTATCACCATATCACCTTCTTGGAACTCAATCGTTCTCCTACCTTTATCGACATAAGACTTTTGTCTATCTTGCGCCGCTTTAAGTCGAGCCCGAATTGTAGTGACCTGAACTTTTCCATGTTTATATATATTAATTGAGATTGATATTTACATGATTAAATGTTTCCAACATGTTAAGCAATCAAACTTGTTAAGACTTGATTAATTGAAATATGTTTCATATAGACAATTGACCACCCAAGTTGACCGGTGATTCACGAACGTTAAAACTTGTAAAAACTATATGATGACATATATGTGGATATATATATAGTTAACATGATACTATGATAAGTAAACATATCATTAAGTATATTAACAATGAACTACATATGTAAAAACAAGACTACTAACTTAATGATATTTAAACGAGACATATATGTAACGATTATCGTTGTAAAGACATTTAATGTATATATATCATATTAAGAGATATTCATACATGATAATATCATGATAATATAATAATTTAAAATCTCATTTGATATTATAAAAATTGGGTTAACAACATTTAACAAGATCGTTAACCTAAAGGTTTCAAAACAACACTTACATGTAACGACTAACGATGACTTAACGACTCAGTTAAAATGTATATACATGTAGTGTTTTAATATGTATTTATACACTTTTGAAAGACTTTAATACACTTATCAAAATACTTCTACTTAACAAAAATGCTTACAATTACATCCTCGTTTAGTTTCATCAACAATTCTACTCGTATGCACCCGTATTCGTACTCGTACAATACACAGCTTTTAAATGTATGTACTATTGGTATATACACTCCAATGATCAGCTCTTAGCAGCCCATGTGAGTCACCTAACACATGTGGGAACCATAATTTGGCAACTAGCATGAAATATCTCATAAAATTACAAAAATATGAGTAATCATTCATGACTTATTTACATGAAAACAAAATTACATATCCTTTATATCTAATCCATACACCAACGGCCAAAAACACCTACAAACACTTTCATTCTTCAATTTTCTTCATCTAATTGATCTCTCTCAATTTCTATCTTCAAGTTCTAAGTGTTCTTCATATATTCTACAAGTTCTAGTTACATAAAATCAAGAATACTTTCAAGTTTGCTAGCTCACTTCCAATCTTGTAAGGTGATCATCCAACCTCAAGAAATCTTTGTTTCTTACAGTAGGTTATCATTCTAATACAAGGTAATAATCATATTCAAACTTTGGTTCAATTTCTATAACTATAACAATCTTATTTCAAGTGATGATCTTACTTGAACTTGTTTTCGTGTCATGATTCTACTTCAAGAACTTCGAGCCATCCAAGGATCCGTTGAAGCTAGATCTATTTTTCTCTTTTCCAGAAGGTTTATCCAAGGAACTTAAGGTAGTAATGATGTTCATAACATCATTCAATTCATATATATAAAGCTATCTTATTCGAAGGTTTAAACTTGTAATCACTAGAACATAGTTTAGTTAATTCTAAACTTGTTCGCAAACAAAAGTTAATCCTTCTAACTTGACTTTTAAAATCAACTAAACACATGTTCTATATCTATATGATATGCTAATTTAATGATTTAAAACCTGGAAACACGAAAAATACCGTAAAACCGGATTTACGCCGTCGTAGTAACACCGCGGGCTGTTTTGGGTTAGTTAATTAAAAACTATGAAAAACTTTGATTTAAAAGTTGTTATTCTGAGAAAATGATTTTTATTATGAACATGAAACTATATCCAAAAATTATGGTTAAACTCAAAGTGGAAGTATGTTTTCTAAAATGGTCGTCTAGACGTCGTTCTTTCGACTGAAATGACTACCTTTACAAAAATGACTTTTAACTTATTTTTCCGACTATAAACCTATACTTTTTCTGTTTAGATTCATAAAATAGAGTTTAATATGAAACCATAGCAATTTGATTCACTCAAAACGGATTTAAAATGAAGAAGTTATGGGTAAAACAAGATTGGATAATTTTTCTCATTTTAGCTACGTGAAAATTGGTAACAAATCTATTCCAACCATAACTTAATCAACTTGTATTGTATATTATGTAATCTTGAGATACCATAGACACGTATACAATGTTTCGACCTATCATGTCGACAGATCTATATATATTTCGGAACAACCATAGACACTCTATATGTGAATGTTGGAGTTAGCTATACAGGGTTGAGGTTGATTCCAAAATATATATAGTTTGAGTTGTGATCAATACTGAGATACGTATACACTGGGTCGTGGATTGATTCAAGATAATATTTATGGATTTATTTCTGTACATCTAACTGTGGACAACTAGTTGTAGGTTACTAACGAGGACAGCTGACTTAATAAACTTAAAACATCAAAATATATTAAAAGTGTTGTAAATATATTTTGAACATACTTTGATATATATGTATATATTGTTATAGGTTCGTGAATCAACCAGTGGCCAAGTCTTACTTCCCGACGAAGTAAAAATCTGTGAAAGTGAGTTATAGTCCCACTTTTAAAATCTAATATTTTTGGGATGAGAATACATGCAGGTTTTATAAATGATTTACAAAATAGACACAAGTACGTGAAACTACATTCTATGGTTGAATTATCGAAATCGAATATGCCCCTTTTTATTAAGTCTGGTAATCTAAGAATTAGGGAACAGACACCCTAATTGACGCGAATCCTAAAGATAGATCTATTGGGCCTAACAAACCCCATCCAAAGTACCGGATGCTTTAGTACTTCGAAATTTATATCATATCCGAAGGGTGTCCCGGAATGATGGGGATATTCTTATATATGCATCTTGTTAATGTCGGTTACCAGGTGTTCACCATATGAATGATTTTTATCTCTATGTATGGGATGTGTATTGAAATATGAAATCTTGTGGTCTATTATTATGATTTGATTTATATAGGTTAAACCTATAACTCACCAACATTTTTGTTGACGTTTTAAGCATGTTTATTCTCATGTGATTATTAAGAGCTTCCGCTGTCGCATACTTAAATAAGGACGAGATTTGAAGTACATGCTTGTATGATATTGTGTAAAAACTGCATTCAAGAAACTTATTTTGTTGTAACATATTTGTATTGTAAACCATTATGTAATGGTCGTGTGTAAACATGATATTTTAGATTATCATTATTTGATAATCTTCGTAAAGCTTTTTAAACCTTTATTGATGAAATAAAGGTTATGGTTTGTTTTAAAATGAATGCAGTCTTTGAAAAACGTCTCATATAGAGGTCAAAACCTCGCAACGAAATCAATTAATATGGAACGTTTTTAATCAATAAGAACGGGACATTTCAGTTGGTATCAGAGCGTTGGTCTTAGAGAACCAGAATTTTATATTAGTATGTCTTATCGAGTTTGTTAGGATGCATTAGTGAGTCTGGACTTCGACCGTGTTTACTTGAAAAATGATTGCTTAACAAATTTTGTTGGAAACTATATATTTTTAACATGTGAATATTATGTGATATATTAATCTCTTAACGCGTTTGATATTATGTGATAGATGTCTACCTCTAGAACAAGTCCCATTGACTCACCTAATAATAATGAAGAGTCAAATGTAAATTGGAATGATTCGTGGACTGATTCACAAGTTCTCGAAGAGGAACCGGAAGAAGAGTCGGAATCGGAAGAAGAGTCGGAACCGGAAGAAGAATCGGAACCGGAAGAAGAATCGGAACCGGATGAAGAAATAGAACCGGTGAGGGAAATAATAAAACGGTTAAGTAAAAGAAAATCCTCAACCAACCGACCAAGGTTAATTATGGTCAATGGTGTTTCCGCCAAGGAAGCAAAATATTGGGAGGATTACCAATTCTTCGATGAATCGGATTCCGACAAGAATTCCGATGATGTTATAGAAATTACCCCAACTAAATTTAAAAAGGCAAAAGAAAATAATAAGGGAAAGGGCATAAAAATAGAGAAATCTAATTCCAACCCCGATGAACTTTATATGTATCGTCAACCCCCGAAGTCCTTAAGTTGTAACAAGGACCCGGGAACCTCTAAACCACCAGGTTTTTCTAAACCAATGTGGAAAACGATGGCTCGTATTAGGGGAACATCATATATCCCTAGAAACTTGGCAAAACGAACCAAAACCGAAGAAGAAGAAACAAGCGAGTCGGAATAAGATAGTTGTATTCGTGTGGTGTAATATATGTAATATAGTGTGCTTATGCTTTATGATATATGTAAAAATTGCTTGTATTAATAAGTATTTTTTTTATGAATCTAACTCTTGTCTATTTTACAGTATAAAAACACAAAATGGATAGACAACCCAATATTTTAAGAGACCTACCCGGAGACATGATTGATGAAATCTTGTCTAGAGTCGGTCAGAATTCTTCGGCACAACTATTTAAGGCGAGATCAGTTTGTAAGACATTCGAAGAACGTTCCAAGAATGCCTTGGTTTATAAAAGGCTTTCGTTCGAAAGATGGGGGATATCACATTGGGAAATCCATAAGTTACGATGTGTTTACTTTGACGCATATATTGCGGGGAACCCAAATGCTATTTTACGCAATGGGTTAAGAAATTATTTTGACTCAATATATCCGAATATTGAACTTCGTGATTTAGAAAAAGCTGCTAACATGCAACATAAAGAAGCATGTTATGCTTACGGATTAGTAATGTTCGCTTCTCACCAAAGTGAGAATAAGAACATCGGGCTACAACTATTAAACAAAACGTTTCCACAAGTGACGGAGTCGGTAATTGGGGTAAGAAATGAGGTTTTTAGATTGTTACGGGACTGTTGGACATTACGAAACCCTCGTCCCTTTGACGACGTTACAACACGCTGTCTTATCAATGGCCATAATGGTTATGTTCCACAAGACCAAGGATGGGAAGTAATCCTAGTAAAACCAGAATGCATAACTTGTTTCTGGACGTATGAATTACGTGTCTTTATTGCCTTTGCTGAACGACTTGTGTACTAGCTAGAATTATCTTCACAACCATCTTGTATCAAATTTATTGTGTGCTATATTTCATGCTATATGTAAAATAAGCGGTATTGTAAGTTTGTAAAATATTGTGTAAAAGTTTGAACGCGAAATATTATTATAATCAGTTTTTCATACAGAATTGTAGTAGTTGAATTGTATATTAGCTACTAAGTATGAACTTAACGGGTATGTACTACCCGAATTTAAACTTATAAAACGCTAATATGAAGAAAAAGCTTTTATAAATGAGTTCATATTATGCTACGAAATACTATTAACTACTCTTAATATTCTGTATGATTAACTTGTTCCATTTGACTATTTTGAAGGAAATGGCACCGACTACTCGACACACCGTGAATATGAATGAAGAGGAATTCCGTACTTTTCTAGCTTAAACATAGCCGCAGTACAGGCTGCGCTACATACCAACAATAACCTTGTATCTAGCAGTACAGGAAATCGTGTAGGATGCACCTACAAAGACTTCACTGCCTGCAAACCTTTAGAATTTGATGGAACCGAAGGACCGATCGGATTGAAACGGTGGACCGAGAAGGTCGAATCGGTGTTTGCCATAAGTAAGTGTACTGAAGAGGACAAAGTGAAGTATGCTACGCATACCTTTACAGGTTCTGCGTTAACATGGTGGAATACCTATCTAGAGCAAGTGGGACAAGACGATGCGTACGCACTACCGTGGTCAGCATTCAAGCACTTGATGAACGAGAAGTACCGTCCCAGAACCGAGGTCAATAAGCTCAAGACAGAACTTAGAGGGTTACGAACCCAAGGATTTGATATTACCACGTACGAAAGACGATTCACAGAATTGTGCCTATTGTGTCCGGGAGCATTCGAAGATGAGGAAGAGAAGATCGACGCGTTTGTGAAAGGATTATCGGAAAGAATCCAAGAAGATATAAGTTCACACGAGCCCGCCTCCATACAACATGCATGTAGAATGGCTCACAAACTAGTGAACCAGATTGGAGAAAGAATTAAAGAACAGACTGTTGAAAAGGCCAATGTGAAGCAAGTCAAAAGAAAGTGGGAGGAAAACGGTGATAAGAATCACCAATACAACAACAACAGCAATTACAACAATAATCGCAACAATTATCCCAACAATCGCAACATCAATCGCAACTACAACAAACGGCCCAACAACAACAACAACAACAACAACAGCAACTACAACAATCATCCCAATAACAATAATAACCACAACAACAACAACAATCAGAAGCAGCTATGCCAAAGGTGTGAAAAGTATCACTCGGGGTTCTGCACCAAATTTTGCAACAAGTGTAAAAGAAATGGTCATAGCGCGACGAAGTGTGAGGTCTACGGACCAGGGGTTAATAGAACGAAAGGAACAAATGGTGTCGGAACGAGTAATGGCGGAGCAAGTAGTGTCGGAGCAAGTAGTGTCGGAGCAAGTTATGCCATTGTAGTTTGTTATAAATGTGGAAAACCGGGCCACATTATTAGAAATTGCCCGAACCAGGAGAACACGAATGGACAAGGCCACGGAAGAGTTTTCAATATTAATGCGGCAGAGGCACAGGAAGACCCGGAGCTTGTTACGGGTACGTTTCTTATTGACAATAAATCTGCTTACGTTTTATTTGATTCGGGTGCGGATAGAAGCTATATGAGTAGAGATTTTTGTGCTAAATTAAGTTGTCCATTGACACCTTTGGATAGTAAATTTTTACTCGAATTAGCAAATGGTAAATTAATTTCAGCAGATAATATATGTCGGAATCGAGAAATTAAACTGGTTAGCAAAACATTTAAGATTGATTTGATACCAGTAGAGTTAGGGAGTTTTGATGTGATAATCGGTATGGACTGGTTGAAAGAAGTGAAAGCAGAGATCGTTTGTTACAAAAATGCAATTCGCATTATACGAGAAAAAGGAAAACCCTTAATGGTGTACGGAGAAAAGGGAAACACGAAGCTACATCTTATTAGTAATTTGAAGGCACAAAAACTAATAAGAAAAGGTTGCTATGCTGTTCTAGCACACGTCGAGAAAGTACAAACTGAAGAAAAGAGCATCAATTATGTTCGCATTGCAAAAGAATTTCCCGATGTATTTCCGAAAGAATTACCGGAATTACCCCCACATCGATCCGTTGAATTTCAAATAGATCTTGTACCAGGAGCTGCACCAATAGCTCGTGCTCCTTACAGACTCGCACCCAGCGAGATGAAAGAATTGCAAAGCCAATTACAAGAACTTTTAGAGCATGGTTTCATTCGACCAAGCACATCACCGTGGGGAGCTCCTGTTTTGTTTGTCAAGAAGAAAGATGGTACATTCAGGTTGTGTATCGACTACCGAGAGTTGAACAAACTTACCATCAAGAACCACTACCCACTACCGAGAATCGACGACTTATTTGATCAACTACAAGGCTCGTCTGTTTATTCAAAGATTGACTTACGTTTCGGGTATCATCAAATGCGGGTGAAAGAAGATGATATTCCAAAGACTGCTTTCAGAACACGTTACGGTCATTACGAGTTTATGGTCATGCCATTTGGTTTAACTAATGCACCAGCTGTGTTCATGGACCTTATGAACCGAGTGTGTGGACTATACCTTGATAGGTTTGTCATTGTTTTCATTGATGACATACTTATTTACTCAAAGAATGACCAAGAACACGGTGGACATTTGAGAAAGGTGTTAGAAGTATTGAGGAAGGAAGAATTGTATGCTAATTTTTCAAAGTGTGCATTTTGGTTGGAAGAAGTTCAATTCCTCGGTCACATAGTGAACAAATAAGGTATTAAGGTGGATCCGGCAAAGATAGAAACTGTTGAAAAGTGGAAAACCCCGAAAACTCCGAAACACATACGCCAGTTTTTAGGACTAGCTGGTTACTACAGAAGGTTCATCCAAGACTTTTCCAGAATAGCAAAACCCTTGACTGCATTAACGCATAAAGGGAAGAAATTTGAATGGAATGATGAACAAGAGAAAGCGTTTCAGTTATTGAAGAAAAAGCTAACTACGGCACCTATATTGTCATTGCCTGAAGGGAATGATGATTTTGTGATTTATTGTGACGCATCAAACCAAGGTCTCGGTTGTGTATTAATGCAATGAACGAAGGTGATTGATTATGCGTCTAGACAATTGAAGATTCACGAACAAAATTATACGACGCATGATTTGGAATTAGGCGCGGTTGTTTTTGCATTAAAGACTTGGAGGCACTACTTATATGGGGTCAAAAGTATTATATATACCGACCACAAAAGTCTTCAACACATATTTAATCAGAAACAACTGAATATGAGGCAGCGTAGGTGGATTGAATTATTGAATGATTACGACTTTGAGATTCGTTACCACCCGGGGAAGGCAAATGTGGTAGCCGATGCCTTGAGCAGGAAGGACAGAGAACCCATTCGAGTAAAATCTATGAATATAATGATTCATAATAACCTTACTACTCAAATAAAGGAGGCGCAACAAGGAGTTTTAAAAAAGGGAAATTTAAAGGATGAAATACCCAAAGGATCGGAGAAGCATCTTAATATTCGGGAAGACGGAACTCGGTATAGGGCTGAAAGGATTTGGGTACCAAAATTTGGAGATATGAGAGAAATGGTACTTAGAGAAGCTCATAAAACCAGATACTCAATACATCCTGGAACGGGGAAGATGTACAAGGATCTCAAGAAACATTTTTGGTGGCCGGGTATGAAAGCCGATGTTGCTAAATACGTAGGAGAATGTTTGACGTGTTCTAAGGTCAAAGCTGAGCATCAGAAACCATCAGGTCTACTTCAACAACCCGAAATCCCGGAATGGAAATGTGAAAACATTACCATGGATTTCATCACTAAATTGCCAAGGACTGCAAGTGGTTTTGATACTATTTGGGTAATAGTTGATCGTCTCACCAAATCAGCACACTTCCTACCAATAAGAGAAGATGACAAGATGGAGAAGTTAGCACGACTGTATTTGAAGGAAGTCGTCTCCAGACATGGAATACCAATCTCTATTATCTCTGATAGGGATGGCAGATTTATTTCAAGATTCTGGCAGACATTACAGCAAGCATTAGGAACTCGTCTAGACATGAGTACTGCCTATCATCCACAAACTGATGGGCAGAGCGAAAGGACAATACAAACGCTTGAAGACATGCTACGAGCATGTGTTATTGATTTCGGAAACAGTTGGGATCGACATCTACCGTTAGCAGGATTTTCCTACAACAACAGCTACCATTCAAGCATTGAGATGGTGCCGTTTGAAGCACTTTATGGTAGAAAGTGCAGGTCTCCGATTTGTTGGAGTGAAGTGGGGGATAGACAGATTACGGGTCCGGAGATTATACAAGAAACTACCGAGAAGATCATCCAAATTCAACAACGGTTGAAAACGCCCAAAGTCGACAAAAGAGCTACGCTGACATTAAAAGAAAAGAAATAGAATTTGAAATTGGAGAGATGGTCATGCTTAAAGTTGCACCTTGGAAAGGCGTTGTTCGATTTGGTAAACGAGGGAAATTAAATCCAAGGTATATTGGACCATTCAAGATTATTGATCGTGTCGGACCAGTAGCTTACCGACTTGAGTTACCTCAACAACTCGCGACTGTACATAACACTTTCCACGTCTTGAATTTGAAGAAATGTTTTGCTAAAGAAGATCTCACTATTCCATTAGATGAAATCCAAATCAACGAAAAACTTCAATTCATCGAAGAACCCGTCGAAATAATGGATCGTGAGGTTAAAAGACTTAAGCAAAACAAGATACCAATTGTTAAGGTTCAATGGAATGCTCGTAGAGGACCCGAGTTCACCTGGGAGCGTGAAGATCAGATGGAGAAGAAATACCCGCATCTATTTCCAGAAGATTCGTCAACACCTTCAACAGCTTAAAATTTCGGGACGAAATTTATTTAACGGGTAGGTACTGTAGTGACCCGAACTTTTCCATGTTTATATATATTAATTGAGATTGATATTTACATGATTAAATGTTTCCAACATGTTAAGCAATCAAACTTGCTAAGACTTGATTAATTGAAATATGTTTCATATAGACAATTGACCACCCAAGTTGACCGGTGATTCACGAACGTTAAAACTTGTAAAAACTATATGATGACATATATGTGGATATATATATAGTTAACATGATACTATGATAAGTAAACATATCATTAAGTATATTAACAATGAACTACATATGTAAAAACAAGACTACTAACTTAATGATTTTTAAACGAGACATATATGTAACGATTATCGTTGTAAAGACATTTAATGTATATATATATCATATTAAGAGATATTCATACATGATAATATCATGATAATATAATAATTTAAAATCTCATTTGATATTATAAACATTGGGTTAACAACATTTAACAAGATCGTTAACCTAAAGGTTTCAAAACAACACTTACATGTAACGACTAACGATGACTTAACGACTCAGTTAAAATGTATATACATGTAGTGTTTTAATATGTATTTATACAATTTTGAAAGACTTCAATACACTTATCAAAATACTTCTACTTAACAAAAATTCTTACAATTACATCCTCGTTCAGTTTCATCAACAATTCTACTCGTATGCACCCGTATTCGTACTCGTACAATACACAGCTTTTAGATGTATGTACTATTGGTATATACACTCCAATGATTAGCTCTTAGTAGCCCATGTGAGTCACCTAACACATGTGGAAACCATCATTTGGCAACTAGCATGAAATATCTCATAAAATTACAAAAATATGAGTAATCATTCATGACTTATTTACATGAAAACAAAATTACATATCCTTTATATCTAATCCATACACCAACGACAAAAAACACCTACAAACACTTTCATTCTTCAATTTTCTTCATCTAATTGATCTCTCTCAAGTTCTATCTTCAAGGTCTAAGTGTTCTTCATATATTCTACAAGTTCTAGTTACATAAAATCAAGAATACTTTCAAGTTTGCTAGCTCACTTCCAATCTTGTAAGGTGATCATCCAACCTTAAGAAATCTTTGTTTCTTACAGTAGGTTATCATTCTAATACAAGGTAATAATCATATTCAAACTTTGGTTCAATTTTTATAACTATAACAATCTTATTTCAAGTGATGATCTTACTTGAACTTGTTTTCGTGTCATGATTCTGCTTCAAGAACTTCGAGCCATCCAAGGATCCGTTGAAGCTAGATCCATTTTTCTCTTTTCCAGTAGGTTTATCCAAGGAACTTAAGGTAGTAATGATGTTCATAACATCATTCAATTCATATATATAAAGCTATCTTATTCGAAGGTTTAAACTTGTAATCACTAGAACATAGTTTAGTTAATTCTAAACTTGTTCGCAAACAAAAGTTAATCCTTCTAACTTGACTTTTAAAATCAACTAAACACATGTTCTATATCTATATGATATGCTAATTTAATGATTTAAAACCTGGAAACACGAAAAACACCGTAAAATCGGATTTACGCCGTCGTAGTAACACCGCGGGCTGTTTTGGGTTAGTTAATTAAAAACTATGATAAACTTTGATTTAAAAGTTGTTATTATGAGAAAATGATTTTTATTATGAACATGAAACTATATCCAAAAATTATGGTTAAACTCAAAGTGGAAGTATGTTTTCTAAAATGGTCATCTAGACGTCGTTCTTTCGACTGAAATGACTACCTTTACAAAAATGACTTGTAACTTATTTTTCCGACTATAAACCTATACTTTTTCTGTTTAGATTCATAAAATAGAGTTCAATATGAAACCATAGCAATTTGATTCACTCAAAACGGATTTAAAATGAAGAAGTTATGGGTAAAACAAGATTGGATAATTTTTCTCATTTTAGCTACGTGAAAATTGGTAACAAATCTATTCCAACCATAACTTAATCAACTTGTATTGTATATTATGTAATCTTGAGATACCATAGACACGTATACAATGTTTCGACCTATCATGTCGACACATCTATATATATTTCGGAACAACCATAGACACTCTATATGTGAATGTTGGAGTTAGCTATACAGGGTTGAGGTTGATTCCAAAATATATATAGTTTGAGTTGTGATCAATACTGAGATACGTATACACTGGGTCATGGATTGATTCAAGATAATATTTATCGATTTATTTCTGTACATCTAACTGTGGACAACTAGTTGTAGGTTACTAACGAGGACAGCTGACTTAATAAACTTAAAACATCAAAATATATTAAAAGTGTTGTAAATATATTTTGAACATACTTTGATATATATGTATATATTGTTATAGGTTCGTGAATCAACCAGTGGCCAAGTCTTACTTCCCGACGAAGTAAAAATCTGTGAAAATGAGTTATAGTCCCACTTTTAAAATCTAATATTTTTGGGATGAGAATACATGCAGGTTTTATAAATGATTTACAAAATAGACACAAGTACGTGAAACTACATTCTATGGTTGAATTATCGAAATCAAATATGCCCCTTTTTATTAAGTCTGGTAATCTAAGAATTAGGGAACAGACACCCTAATTGACGCGAATCCTAAAGATAGATCTATTGGGCCTAACAAACCCCATCCAAAGTACCGGATGCTTTAGTACTTCGAAATTTATATCATATCCGAAGGGTGTCCCGGAATGATGGGGATATTCTTATATATGCATCTTGTTAATGTCGGTTACCAGGTGTTCACCATATGAATGATTTTTATCTCTATGTATGGGATGTGTATTGAAATATGAAATCTTGTGGTCTATTATTATGATTTGATATATATAGGTTAAACCTATAACTCACCAACATTTTTGTTGACGTTTTAAGCATGTTTATTCTCAGGTGATTATTAAGAGCTTCCGCTGTCGCATACTTAAATAAGGACGAGATTTGGAGTCCATGCTTGTATGATATTGTGTAAAAACTGCATTCAAGAAACTTATTTTGTTGTAACATATTTGTATTGTAAACCATTATGTAATGGTCGTGTGTAAACATGATATTTTAGATTATCATTATTTGATAATCTTCGTAAAGCTTTTTAAACCTTTATTGATGAAATAAAGGTTATGGTTTGTTTTAAAATGAATGCAGTCTTTGAAAAACGTCTCATATAAAGGTCAAAACCTCGCAACGAAATCAATTAATATGGAACGTTTTTAATCAATAAGAACAGGACATTTCACGAATCATCTCAATCTTAGTATTCGTCTCTAAAACCAAATCGGTACTCCTGATTTCTTTTTGACCCACTTCTCCCCAACAAATGGGGGTTCAACATCTACGCCCATAGAGCATCTCATAAGGTGGCATTCCAATACTAGTGTGGTAACTATTATTGTACGAGAATTCCACCAACGGTAAGTGCTCATCCCAACTTCCACCAAAATCAATAATACACGCCCTTAACATATCCTCTAACGTTTGGTTCGTACGCTCGGTTTGACAATCCGTTTGAGGATGATACGCCGTGCTCATTTTCAATTGAGTACCCATATCTTCATGAAACTTATTCCAAAACCGAGACGTGAAACGAGTATCTCGATCCGAAACAATAGATATAGGAACCCCATGTCTCAATATCACCTCCTTGATAAACAACTTGGATAAGGTCTCCGATGATATCGTTTCCCGAATGGGAAGAAACAAAGCACTTTTCGTCAATCTATCAACTATCACCCATATCGTATCATATTGGGTTCTCGCCGTCTTTGGTAACTTAGTATTGAAGTCCATGGTAATGTGCTCCCATTTCCATTTTGAAACTTCCAATGGTTGTAACTTACCATACGGCTTTTGGTGTTCGACTTTAACTTGCAAACACGTGACGCATTGTTCAACATACTTAACCACATCACGTTTCATACTGGGCCACCAATAATCCTTCCTCAAATCATAGTACATCTTTGTTGCACCCGGATGAATGGAATACTTTGACTTATGTGCTTCATCAAGTAGCACTTGTCGGTTACCATCCATCTTAGGCACCCAAACTCTTCCTTGGAATGACAACAAACCACGCGAACCCATAGTAATGAATTCCGATTGCCCCACAATTCGTTCCGCATGCTTGTTGTGAACGTAAGCCTCTATTTGAATCTCACCAAGCTTTTCAAGAAAATCGTTAGTAATAATCATACGTAACGACCCTACTCATATTGCCGGGTGTTGACTCTTTCGTAACGACCCTACTCATATTGCCGGGTGTTGACTCTTTCGACTTAACGCATCCGCAACCACATTCGCCTTGCCTGGATGATAAAGTATTTCACAATCATAATCCTTTACCACATCCATCCATCTACATTGATGATAATTCAAATCTCGTTGAGTAAAGAGATGTTTCAAACTCTTGTGATTCGAATAAATCGTACACTTGACACCATACAAGTAGTGGCGCCAAATTTTCAACGCATGTACCACCGCCTCCAATTCAAGATCATGAGTCGGGTATCTCTTTTCGTGTTCCTTTAATTGTCGAGAGGCGTAAGCGATGACTTTACCTCTTTGCATTAAAACACACCCGAGCCCATTTAAAGAAGCATCACAATAAACCGTCATGTCTTCTACCCCTTCCGGCAATACTAACACCAGAGCTTGACACAACTTCTCTTTTAACAATTGAAAAGCAATTTCTTGCTCGTTTTCCCAATTGAACCTTACATTCTTCCTCGTTAACTTCGTCAAAGGAGAAGCAATCTTAGAAAAGTCTTGGATAAATCGACGATAATAACCGGCCAATCCGAGAAAACTTCGGATCTCCGTAGGCGTAGTCGGTCGTTCCCAACTCTTCACCGTTTCTATCTTCCCCGGATCTACTTGAATACCTTCTTGATTCACAATATGGCCAAGGAATTGGACTTCCCTTAGCCAAAATTCACATTTGGAGAATTTTGTATACAACTTCTCCTTCTACAATGTCTTCAACACTTCACGCAAATGGTGCTCATGTTCCTTCATACTCTTAGAATAAACAAGTATGTCGTCGATGAACACAATTACCAACTTGTCCAACATAGGTTGGCACACTCGGTTCATAAGATCCATGAATGCCACCGGTGCATTCGTAAGACCAAAAGGCATAACTATAAACTCAAAATGCCCATAACGCGTTCGAAAAGCCGTTTTCTCTATGTCTTCCTCACGGACCCGCACTTGATGATAGCCGGACCGCAAGTCAATCTTAGAAAAATACGTTGCACCTTGGAGTTGGTCAAACAAATCGTCGAGCCTAGGTAATGGATAACGATTCTTGATCGTAACTTTATTCAACTCCCGATAATCGATGCACATCCGCATACTTCCATCTTTCTTTTTCACAAACAAAACCGGAGCACCCCATGGCGAGGAACTCGGTCGAATGAAACCCTTTTCAAGCAACTCTTGGGTTTGATTTAACAACTCTTGCATTTCCGTCGGCGCTAAACGATAAGGATTTTTAGCAATGGGAGTAGCTCCCGGAACCAACTCAATGCGAAATTCTACTTGTCTTTCCGCCGGAACACCCGGTAACTCATCCGGAAAAACGTCCTCAAACTCACTAACCACCGGAATTTTACGAATGGGTGGTGGCTCATCATGAGTATCAACTACATGGGCAAGATAACACACACCACCACTCTTGAGGTTACGTCGTGCCCGTGCATAAGTGCATAATGGTACGAGTCTTCTTCGTTTATCACCATGAATAATCAACTCTCCCCCACTTGGGGTTCTCACGCGAATGAACTTATCATGGCATGCAATATCGGCTCTATAACGATCGAGCCAATCTATACCAACGACAATATCAAACTCGCCCAAAGTCATCGGAATGAGATCGATTTTAAACGTTTCGGTACCAAACACAACATTACAATCTTTACACACATCAACCCCTAGCACCGTCTTACCATCCGCTATTTCAACTTCTACCGGATGACTTAACTTAGCTAGCGGTTTATTAAGCTTAGACACAAATCGAGGCGACACGAAAGACAAATTAGCACCGCTATCAAATAATATCTTTGCCGGATTAGAGTTAACCATGAAAGTACCTGAGACAACTTCATTGGAATGCTTGGCCTCATCATTGGTCATCAACTAATTCCGCCCCTTAGCCGTGCCCGCCGCCTTTTCTAACCTCTTAACATGATCACCCTACAAGTCGGGACACTCCGGCCTCTTATGCCCTTCTTTACCACAATTAAAACAAGTGAGCTTGGTTGTGGATGATTGTTTCGGGCACTCACGAGCCATGTGCCCCCTTTGCCCACAATTGTAGCAAGCATAAGTAAAATCACCGGAAGCACCCTTCTTAACACTACCAACACTCTCGGAGCCCTTCTTGTGCTTCTTGTTAGAAAAGTTCGAATGACTAGTAGCTTCAAACTTCTTTTTGCCTAAGGTAAAGCCACTCTTTCTCAAGATGAGCGACTCGAAACCTTTGGCCATATCAAACAACTCATCAAAACTCTTCACCACATTCACGCTTATCTTCTCTTGATAATTATCATTCAAGATTTGGTAAAAGTCTTCCTTCAACATTTTATCATTCCCGACATACTCCGGGCAAAATTGGGTTTTTGACAAGTAAACGGATTTAAGAGTGTTCAAATCCATCGACCCTTGCCTCAAGGAAAGCAACTCGTCCTTAAGCCTATTAAGATCGGCCGAAGTTCGGTACTCTTGGAAAAACTTTGTTTTGAACTCATCTCAAGTAAAATCCATGCATTGTTCTTCACCATAAACTTGGATTTTTGCATCCCACCATAGCTTCGCATCACCTCTTAACATGCTACAACCATACCTCGTCTTTTTATCAAGAGGGCATTCACAAGTTCGAAAAGCCCCCTCCATATCAGAGATCCACCGGCACTCTTTAACGGGTCTCTTTCGCCCTCAAAAGTAGGAGGTTGAGCATCCTTGAAATTCTTATAGAAAAAGTCACGCCTTCCCACATTATCTTCATGGAGAACGGCCTTAACTTGTTCCTTTACTACACCGACTAATTGTTCGTCGATTGAATCTATGAACATCTTCTTAATATCCACGAGGTACTCCGCCTTTTGACGTTTTAAAATGGCCTCAACCTCGGCCGTAAAATCGGCGTCCTCGCTCGTACCTCCATTATCATGTTCGGTGTCGTGTCCGTTTCTCATCTTCATTCTATAAAACGAAAAAGATTAAACAACGAACAAAAGACATGACACATATATATACCCATACACACCACAACGCCCCATCTTGCTCAACAATCGTCGTACATCGCTCGTTTGACACGATTTGTACCCGTAACAATGGTAGCTAGTCATTGCTACGCGAGCATGTCGCATTAACTTGCTAGTACAACGCCTATCTCGCTTGATGATTACAACTACAACACAAAACAATTAGTGCAAGGTTAAATCACATAAACCTAAGCACTAACAATTCCCGATTTGACCCGAAGTCCTACAAGTCCCACATAAAAGCGCATACACAATAAAGTCTAAGTCTAGGCACCTATCTCAAGTCGCCTAAATCCCTTAGACCATGCTCTGATACCACTTGAAACAACCCAACCCGTATTCCATACGATAAATTTTTTTTAAATAATACACATTTACGCGCCAATTAAATATGTAAACCATTCCACAAGTTCCATTTAAACGTACCACAATTTAAATGTTTACAAAAGGCACGAAGGCCATTAATTAAGTTTATTACAAGTTTGACCCACTACAAATGATAGTTTATAATCCAAACGACACTTCGAGCATGGTTTGAGACTAAACTACCCAAAACGTTAGGCCAACTTCAAAGCTCCAACAAAACATCATTAAGGGACACCTAATGCCCGATAACCCCTTTGCCCTTGTTCGTACCTGCATCTAAAAAGATAAACAACTAGAGGGGTAAGCTAATGCTTAGTGAGTGCAACAATTATACGTTTACATATACAACCTACTTACTTGCAATCACTTACGCATTTACCGCATACATGCTAGCATTATAAATAATCATACCATCACAAGTATAATACTAAACCTTCCACCATACGAGCTAGCATAACAATATCATATAGTTTAAACAATATAATATGCTACAATCCACACACACACAACTATGGTTAACCAATCGAACAAGGGAACGGTGTTTAAAGACCGTCGGAGTTCATAACAACCATTAGTGCACTTAACACTTCGTACACTAACCCCATGGGTGGCATCTTAACACGTCGATACTTCACCCCGGGTGGTGCCTTAACACTTCGACACTTCACCCCGAGTGATGTCTTAGCACATCGACACTTCACTCGTTACATCTCTCGGAGTGGCATCTTAACACATCGATACTTCACTCCCGAGTGGTGTCTTAACACATCGACACTTCACTCGCCACGTGAGGAGTGGTGTCTTAACACGTCGACACTTCACAACTCAACTACATAAATAAATACATCATATATGCACGCATATAATTATTCCACTCACCTTAACACTTCGGTGATGATTATGCACTTCCGAAACTTCAAGGCAACGTACCTAATACATAAGTACACATTTAATTACACAACTAGTGGAACTTACCACACTACATATCACTTGAGCATTTAATGACCCATTTGCATTAAATAGCTCACCTACCTCAAAACCGCCCATAAATGGCCAAGACTCATATTAAATCACTAAAGCTAGTGATTTAAGTCTACTAACATTAATTAATCGCAACTTAGGGTAATTCATACCCATTTCACCCAAACTAGGTCAACATTACCCCTTTTGACCCATTTTAACACTCTTTCAACATTAAACAAGTTTTTTAAAGCTTAACAACACCATTAATACTTACAAATCTTAAATCATAAGGCCAAACCCTAGGTTATAGCTATTTAAGATTTCCTTTCACCCACATAACCCAAGTTCACCCATTTTAACCCCAAATGGGTCATACAAGTCTCTAGTGACCAAAACCCTAACCATAAACCTATAAAAACTTGAAACATAGAGTTAGGACTTACCGAGACTATCAATGTGTAGCTAGAGACACAAGGAACAACTTTAACACTTGGGTTCGGGCAAGATTCACCCCTCTCACTCTAAAAGTATTACTCACTCTCTAAGATTGATTTTAATTAATTGGAAATGAAATGAATGAGGAGAGGATAAGTTTGAACCAGCATTTACTCCCCCAAAACCGGCCATAGGTGAAAAGACAACGAAGCCCTCAAAAGATTCCATTTTAAATGGACAAAATTGTAAAACAGCGACAAATGTCGCGATCCGCGACAACATGTCGTGATACGCGATACCATAACGCGATAAACATTTTTGAAACGCGACACTTTCACAGAAGTGAGAAAACCCTAACCATCGCGTTCTAACATAGTTTGTCGCGTTTCGCGACTAACTGGGTCGCGACAAACTAACCCAAAACGCGACAACCCTAGTGTTGATTTCTCCCAGATACCCATCGCGTTCTAACCTGTTCCGTCGCATTACGCGACACACCAGGACGCGATAAACTCACTTGAAACGCGATGATATGCCTGATTGAACATTTTCTACATTTTTAACTCTTAACCAAACATAATCAATTACGGATACAATAATTAAACGTTCACGAGGATAAATACGCACCTTACAACATATTCGGAAAGAACAGGATGTTACACCAGGTACACAAAAATCATCTTTTGAGCTAGCTTATTGTCAAAAGCCAAATGTAAGCTATTTTAGGGTGTTTGGTTCTATTTTGTTATGTTCATGTTCCTAAAGCTAACCGAACCAAGCTTGACCCAAAAGCTCGAAAGTGTATTTTTGTTGGTTATGATTTTCACAGGAAAGGTTGGAGGTGTATGGATTAAGAAACAAAGAAGTTTACCACTTCAAGAGATGTGGTATTTAATGAAGTGTCTTCTCAATTTTTTGAATCAAACAAAAATGGTGAAGAAAATAGAGATTACAAATTTATGTTTCCTAGTATTGATACTCAAGAAGAAAGTGAGAATGATGGTGGTTCTCAAACTCAATAAGAGGCACCTAGTGAAGAAGTACCAACTCAAGTTAGAAGGTCAACAAAACCAAAACATCTAAGTGACTATGAGGTGAACACAGTCACAACTTGTTTCTTTTCAGGTGGCTTAACCGAAGAACCAACATGTTATGAAGAAGCTAAAGATTCTCCGGATTGGAGAAAAGCAATGCAAGAGGAGATTGATGCATTGGAAAAGAATGAAACTTGTGAGCTTGTCAAGAAACCGGAAGCATGTAAACCGGTTACTTGCAAATGGGTCTACCGTTTGAAGAAGAACTCGGATGGAACCATTAATAGGTTCAAGGCCCGGTTGGTGGCTCGTCGCTTTTGTCAAAGTTATGGAATTGATTATGAGAAAACTTTTAGCCCCGTGGCTAAAATGGTAACGGTGAGAACAATAATCTCACTAGCGGCTTACAAAGGGTGGAAATTGTGGCAACTTGATGTGAAGAATGCTTTTCTCTATGGAGAGCTTGATCGTGAGGTGTTCATGGAACAACCTATTGGGTTCATTTCAAATCAATTTCCAGAATATGTGTGCCGGTTGAAGAAAGCTCTTTATGGCTTAAAACAAGCTCCGAGAGCTTGGTATGGTAAGGTTGCACAATACCTTGCCTTTTGTGGTTTTAAGATTTCTGATGCGGATTCTAGTTTGTTTGTAAAGAAAGAATCAGGTTTCCATGTTTTGGTGTTATTATATGTTGATGACATGATTATCACCGGAGGAAACGAGTCAGAAATCTCTCGTTTACGTGATGATCTTTCGGTTCGTTTTGAAATGAAGAATCTGGGGGAGATTGGATGTTTTCTTGGCTTAGAAGTTGATAAATTTGAAAATGGGTATTTTATCTCTCAAAAGGATTATGCAAGAAGTCTCTTGGAACGTTTCAACATGGGGGAGTCAAAGCCTATGACTACTCCAATGGAACCAAACCTCAAAATGAAGAAAGATCAAGGAAAAGAGCTCAAGGATGTGAAGTTGTTCCGAAAAATGGTTGGAAGTTTGATTTATCTAACTATCACAAGGCCGGAAATTGCTTACTCGGTTGGCATTGTTTCACAATTTATGCAATGTCCAACTAATGTTCATCTTGATGCAGCAAAAAGGATCCTTCGTTATGTGAAAGGATCAATAGGTCATGGCTTGTGGTATAAGAAGTGTGATAATGTTTTGTTAAATGGTTTCGTGGATGCAGATTGGATGGGAGACGCAAATGATCGCCATTCAACTTCGGGTTACTATTTTAACATAGGTTCCGCGGTTATTTCATGGTGTAGCAAGAAGCAAGATGTTGTTGCTTTGTCTAGCACGGAAGCGGAATACATAGCTGCAACAATGGCGGCTCAAGAATGTACTTGGTTAAGAAGGTTGATTGGTGACATATTTGAAAAAGTAGATTATGTTGTCAAACTGAGATGTGACAATGAAAGTGCAATCAAGCTTGCTTCGAATCCAGTTTTTCATGCTCGTACTAAGCATATTGAAACGAGATATCATTTTATTCGTGAAAAGGTTCTAAGCGGGGAGATCGAGCTAGCAAATGTAAGGACGAATGCTCAAGTAGCCGATATCTTTACTAAAGCTCTAATGAAGGCCAAGTTCATAGAATTTTGAGAGGCGTTAGGGATTGTTGATCGGGAGTTTGCACCAAGGGGGAGTGTTAAAATATTGGTGCCAACTCAAAGTGTCCATCTTGATTCATTTGCTTTTAATTAATTTGGTATTTTGCTTTATTGTTGGCACACTTTTGCCCATGTTGAGTGATTCATTTCCACATGTATGATAGGTGTAAAGTAGCTTTACTAGTGTGGCTTAGTTGGTGTGTTATGGTGTGTTAATCATTATGTTTGTGATTTGTGATGTATTTAAGCAAGTGTAGGTTGTAAACATTTCATCAATCAATACACAATCAGTTTGCATATCCTTGTTCATTCTTAGTTTACTTAAACTTCTATTACTAGCAAGTCTTTAAATTTGTTTTATCCCTCCCCTTCATTCCCCTTCATTCCCCTTCATTTCTTTTAAAAAAAAACTGGGCCAATCCCATCTATTTTGAGTATGTTAACATTTTTAGAAGCTTCTAGTTTCTATCTTTTATGAAAAAGTTCATATGTAATAAAAGCTCCGTTTGATTAAAAGAGCTTAAATCTTTTAGTCGAGAAAAAAAGCTAAAGGCTAAAAGCTGAGAACTAGCGGTTGAGAAAAAACTCATAGCTTTTGGTCTGCAAGCCGAATACCTATCCTAGTCGGCGATAACTCACTAAAACCCAGTTTCAGGTAAAGTGGGTATGGAATCAAGTTATTACTAGCCCATAAATCGGCTAATAACAACATTATTACTCATGTGACAAGTAATTATAAATTTACCGGATCTCACAGTTTGGAAGGCAATTTCCGCTTCTCAAGAATAGCCGAGGATTCCTCTGTAGAAAAAAAGTTGACACCTCCTCAAGTTTTCCTTTGCTCTTGACCGATTAGCCGCATCTTCACGATCTCTCGAAATGTAGATTCGAGGTCGTGAGATTCGTGATTGTGAAGATTGACCCATGTATTACTGAACGAAATCAATAATACCCGCGTCTTCAGAATCAGACTAAAAAATTGTATCATAAGATTTCATTTATATTATGTGAAAAACAATTTGAGTACTTTTTGTGTAAAGACAGTTATAGAATTAGAGAGAAAGGTGTGAATGTATGATGGATATTTAAATATGCTAGAATTACGACGAATATTATTTGCAATTTATTACTCAAAATTATGATTTTTTTTGGCGAAAAGATTAATATGTATATATATAGTAGACCCGAAGATCCGGTGATACAACAGTAAGCAGATCGTGACGATCTGTTGTGAAAGTAGCTGGTCACAAACGACCAAAACACTTCGGCACTCGATCCGTTCGTTCAAAACAATATGAACGACTACATTGACAGCAGAGCGAGAACATTGGAATTACATTGAGAATACATAAACATAGAACCACCACGCCTAAGCCTACAAACATACATATAAACCCGACCCCCGTATCTAACCCCGCGTCTTCACCCCGCAGAAACCACAAACTCAACCCAATCACCGGGCAACCCAAGAACACTTAACCAGAGGCCTATTTACCGAAGTCAACTAAGTCAACAACGACGGCAACAACATCAAGCCCACAAAAGACCCAACAAGGGGAAAATGGAATGAAAGAACCAAACTCGCAGCAACCGAACAGATCCAAAAGAAGAATCAAACCGTAAAGGAACCAGTCATCTTCACCAAATTTCTAAGGACATATACAAACCCCCGGTTACAAATAGACAGCAAACCTCGGTCAGCTTTAACCACCACCTGCTCCATCTTAGCTCGCCGACGATCACCGGCAATCGACCACAAATGGAAGCAAGCAGCCGAAGCAAGCAGCCTCCAACCTTAGTACGCCACTACCCGCAACCACCAAAAATAGGAACCAACTGCAGCAACCACCTAGGGCAAACCAACAGCTGCTACCCACCTCTGGGATCCGCCGACAGCAGCCCATCCACCGAAATTTCCGAATTTCAACACATAAACACGCACACCTGCTGTAGTGACCCGAACTTTTCCATGTTTATATATATTAATTGAGATTGATATTTACATGATTAAATGTTTCCAACATGTTAAGCAATCAAACTTTTTAAGACTTGATTAATTGAAATATGTTTCATATAGACAATTGACCACCCAAGTTGACCGGTGATTCACGAACGTTAAAACTTGTAAAAACTATATGATGACATATATATGGATATATATATATAGTTTACATGATACTATGATAAGTAAACATATCATTAAGTATATTAACAATGAACTACATATGTAAAAACAAGACTACTAACTTAATGATTTTTAAACGAGACATATATGTAACGATTATCGTTGTAAAGACATTTAATGTATATATATCATATTAAGAGATATTCATACATGATAATATCATGATAATATAATAATTTAAAATCTCATTTGATATTATAAACATTGGGTTAACAACATTTAACAAGATCGTTAACCTAAAGGTTTCAAAACAACACTTACATGTAACGACTAACGATGACTTAACGACTCAGTTAAATGTATATACATGTAGTGTTTTAATATGTATTTATACACTTTTGAAAGATTTCAATACACTTATCAAAATACTTCTACTTAACAAAAATGCTTACAATTACATCCTCGTTCAGTTTCATCAACAATTCTACTCGTATGCACCCGTATTCGTACTCGTACAATACACAGCTTTTAGATGTATGTACTATTGGTATATACACTCTAATGATCAGCTCTTAGCAGCCCATGTGAGTCACCTAACATATGTGAGAACCATCATTTGGCAACTAGCATGAAATATCTCATAAAATTACAAAAATATGAGTAATCATTCATGACTTATTTACATGAAAACAAAATTACATATCCTTTATATCTAATCCATACACCAACGACCAAAAACACCTACAAACACTTTCATTCTTCAATTTTATTCATCTAATTGATCTCTCTCAAGTTCTATCTTCAAGTTCTAAGTGTTCTTCATATATTCTACAAGTTCTAGTTACATAAAATCAAGAATACTTTCAAGTTTGCTAGCTCACTTCCAATCTTGTAAGGTGATCATCCAACCTCAAGAAATCTTTGTTTCTTACAGTAGGTTATCATTCTAATACAAGGTAATAATCATATTCAAACTTTGGTTCAATTTCTATAACTATAACAATCTTATTTCAAGTGATGATCTTACTTGAACTTGTTTTCGTGTCATGATTCTGCTTCAAGAACTTCGAGCCATCCAAGGATCCGTTGAAGCTAGATTCGTTTTTCTATTTTCCAGTAGGTTTATCCAAGGAACTTAAGGTAGTAATGATGTTCATAACATCATTCGATTCATACATATAAAGCTATCTTATTCGAAGGTTTAAACTTGTAATCACTAGAACATAGTTTAGTTAATTCTAAACTTGTTCGCAAACAAAAGTTAATCATTCTAAATTGACTTTTAAAATCAACTAAACACATGTTATATATCTATATGATATGCTAACTTAATGATTTAAAAACCGGAAACACGAAAAACACCGTAAAACCGGATTTACGCCGTCGTAGTAACACCGCGGGCTGTTTTGGGTTAGTTAATTAAAAACTATGATAAACTTTGATTTAAAAGTTGTTATTCTGAGAAAATAATTTTTATTATGAACATGAAACTATATCCAAAAATTATGGTTAAACTCAAAGTGGAAGTATGTTTTCTAAAATGGTCATCTAGACGTCGTTCTTTCGACTGAAATGACTACCTTTACAAAAATGACTTGTAACTTACTTTTCCGACTATAAACCTATACTTTTTCTGTTTAGATTCATAAAATAGAGTTCAATATGAAACCATAGCAATTTGATTCACTCAAAACGGATTTAAAATGAAGAAGTTATGGGTAAAACAAGATTGGATAATTTTTCTCATTTTAGCTACGTGAAAATTGGTAACAAATCTATTCCAACCATAACTTAATCAACTTGTATTGTATATTATGTAATCTTGAGATACCATAGACACGTATACAATGTTTCGACCTATCATGTCGACACATCTATATATATTTCGGAACAACCATAGACACTCTATATGTGAATGTTGGAGTTAGCTATACAGGGTTGAGGTTGATTCCAAAATATATATAGTTTGAGTTGTGATCAATACTGAGATACGTATACACTGGGTCGTGGATTGATTCAAGATAATATTTATCGATTTATTTCTGTACATCTAACTGTGGACAACTAGTTGTAGGTTACTAACGAGGACAGCTGACTTAATAAACTTAAAACATCAAAATATATTAAAAGTGTTGTAAATATATTTTGAACATACTTTGATATATATGTATAGATTGTTATAGGTTCGTGAATCAACCAGTGGCCAAGTCTTACTTCCCGACGAAGTAAAAATCTGTGAAAGTGAGTTATAGTCCCACTTTTAAAATCTAATATTTTTGGGATGAGAATACATGCAGGTTTTATAAATGATTTACAAAATAGACACAAGTACGTGAAACTACATTCTATGGTTGAATTATCGAAATCGAATATGCCCCTTTTTATCAAGTCTGGTAATCTAAGAATTAGGGAACAGACACCCTAATTGACGCGAATCCTAAAGATAGATCTATTGGGCCTAACAAACCCCATCCAAAGTACCGGATGCTTTAGTACTTCGAAATTTATATCATATCCGAAGGGTGTCCCGGAATGATGGGGATATTCTTATATATGCATCTTGTTAATGTCGGTTACCAGGTGTTCACCATATGAATGATTTTTATCTCTATGTATGGGATGTGTATTGAAATATGAAATCTTGTGGTCTAATATTATGATTTGATATATATATAGGTTAAACCTATAACTCACCAACATTTTTGTTGACGTTTTAAGCATGTTTATTCTCAGGTGATTATTAAGAGCTTCCGCTGTCGCATACTTAAATAAGGACGAGATTTGGAGTCCATGCTTGTATGATATTGTGCAAAAACTGCATTCAAGAAACTTATTTTGTTGTAACATATTTGTATTGTAAACCATTATGTAATGGTCGTGTGTCAACAGGATATTTTAGATTATCATTATTTGATAATCTACGTAAAGTTTTTTAAACCTTTATTGATGAAATAAAGGTTATGGTTTGTTTTAAAATGAATGCAGTCTTTGAAAAACGTCTCATATAGAGGTCAAAACCTCGCAACGAAATCAATTAATATAGAACGTTTTTAATCAATAAGAACGGGACATTTCACCTGCAACCACCCAAGTCGACCCCAAACCCAAACCAACCTGAAATCCGACCAATAGGATTGTAGAGTTCCGCCGGAACTCGTCGCCTACAACCTCAGAAGAGGAGAAACAGATGCCAGGAACAGAGTAAACGACCAAGAGACCAACCCAAACCCCACCGGAACAACAACAATCCAATAAACACTCCAAAAACACAAAAAGCACCCAGAACCCGTATGAAGAACACTCGGATTCGCCGTCTGCTCGCCGTAAGTGAGGCCGGAGATGACTATAGGGCCATAACCATTGCCGAAAAAGGGAAAAAAGCGGTGTACCTTATTGAACGTAAAGCTTGCCGGTGGTCGGAGAGGAGGTCTGTGAAGAAGCTACAAAACCGGCTCAAAATTCAGATTGGAGCTAGCGACGGAGGAAAAATAAATCAAAGATCTCGATCTGCACGCAAAACGAGGTTGAGAGAAGTAGATGAAAAGATTGGTTTAAGTGGGAACTCAAAATATGATTGTTGATTCTTATATGTGACATTATTCCATTGGCTATGAATGCATGAGGGATGATATGACTGATAGTTAGGATGATTGAGATTTTAAGACGGAGAAAAATCCACTTTTAACAAGACCACTAACAAAGTTATACATACCATGCCATTAGAGAATATTGTCATTACTTTTAGGGGAATGATATGTACACAACCCATTTTTGTTATGTACACAACCATCATGCTTTACAGTGTTGTACTGTACAACACTGTAAATCATGATGATAGTGTACATAACAAAAATGAGTTGGGTACATATCATCACCCTACTTTTAATATACTCCGTAGTTGTCAAAATTAGGGTGCATGTAGGTTCTATTTTATGATTTTATTTTTATTTTTTTGGTTTATTCAATTGGGTTTATTTAATTTTGGAAATTTTAAGTGCAAAATCGAGATCCAAACCGAAATCAAATTCAACTTTCAAAACTATAACCAAAATCAAATATTCAAAACTATAACTAAAATCAAACCGAACCGAATTTGTTTCAAAGCATGACATCAGATTACCTTCAACGGTTTTTCATTTTAGCAAAAATAATTTAGCAAAAATAAAAAGAGGGATTGCACTTTCAAATAGAGTAAATTGTTTTATACCAATTTCTTTAACAACGATTTAATTTTCTGGATGATGGTTAGGACCGGAACATTGCCTTACTGATGTAAGTTACTACAGTACTAGATTATTTTCTTTGGGTGTCCATTAAACTTTTATTACATTAACCAATCTTAATCTCTTAGTTGATTTCCTGCTATGATGAACTCTTCCGTTTTACGCTGAAAATGAACTGCTAAGAACACAAAGAACTAACAACACTAGAAGAAACTAACACAGCAAACAATCCTATCATCTTTGGGTTGTACAAACGAACCATGATCCCTAAACTAAGTATTATGTCATTTCAGTCTTGAGCATCCTTTGCGACATTTGTATGTGTGCCGCTATTGTACATGGGTGCCCCAACACAACACATACATCTGTTACAGAGACTATACTGACTACATTTATGTCTACTGAACTAAACTAACCTAACCTCTCTTTTCATCAGTCTTTGCCTTTGTTGATCTTTTGCTAGCTGCCAAATGTAGTCTGGCCATAAGTGGGCGTGGTACTCGCGTCTCCTGGTCAAATCCTCTTACACATACAAACCCTGCAAAACATTGTTATAACCAAGCCTCAGAAAAATTATGAAATAATTCTACAAGTAGTATTATTCCTCAACATTTCATTAGCTATGGAAACCAATGAGCTAATAGCCTAGTGGTACCCGTTGCCTTAGAAGCTGGCCCCACCATGTGGAAGCGTTTGCCAAAATGGGCGGGTTTGACACCAAGATTGTGCATAGTGCCCCTTGGAATCATTTTAATTTAAGGTAATAAATCTGAAAATCACAAAGTAGGAGGGATTTATATTTTTAAATACCTCTCCAGAAGCAGTATTGAATAGCTTCTGTTGTCATGCCTGGCACATAAAAAAAGGTCATGCAGTAAGTTTGGTATACATTATTACAAATTGTTGCGAATATTAAACTGGTATTATTTATAACAAACCATTTTTTTTTTTTTTTTGCTTACCTTTGAATATTGTCGGTATAGAAGTTCCAAAGTACACTGTTCTTCTTGGTAAATTCCATAACCAAGATCTAGGGACATCAATCGGGTTAAGACTTGACGCATGGTCTGCAAACACCTGCACCTCGATAGAAGTTCTTTTCGTTAACAATATTTAAAAAAAAAAAAAAAAATTCTCATAGACCTTAAGTAATGGAAGAAACTGAGGTAAAAACCGTTTGATCTTAGTAGTTAGTACTATGGTATACCTCGTTAACTTGGAAATACGTGCCGTTGAGCGGAAAGCTACCTCTCGTAGCAGTTCGACATGGTATCTGATATTATAATAATATATGTGTTGGATATGTATCAGACAAAGCAAGATCCTGCATGTTCAGGCTAGTAAATAATAACTAGATAAAATGGCATAATGGATGTAGTTACTAACCAGAAGGGTCCCACGAACAGTTTGGAAATTAGCTTCTCGTGTACTGTTGCAGAAGAAACATGTTTCTTCATTGCATAGTATGCCCGATTCCTGGGAGTTACACTGTCCTTCTGGTGGCTGAAACGAATCTGCAGTTTCACCTGGTACAAAGGAACACAATGCCCACAATTTATCAACCATCATATATCATATTAACTAATTAAATCACAAGTTTTTCATCTCGTTACAGTTCCCATTGGTTACTAATATTCAAAAAAGGAGTAAATTATACCGATAGTCCTTGTGGTTTACATGAAATTACACCAACCATCTTTATATTTTGAAACTTACAGTGGCCCCCTCTGTGGTTTTAATGGAATTACACCAATCTTTCTTAACTTTCAAAAGTTACACTTATCGTCCCTGACTTATATAAAAGTGTTACGTGACGGTCTCTGACTTACACAAAAGGTGCATTAATAGGAGGGACCATTAACGTACAATTTTTAGGTAAGTTAGGGACGATCAGTGTGATTTTCTAAAGATGGGGACTATTGGTGTAACTTCATGAAAACCATAGGGACTAAAGCCGTAATTTTCGAAAGATGAGGATTGTTAGTGTAATTTCATGTAAACCACAAGGACCATCGGTATAATTTACTCTTCATGATATATTTATATATCTTACTTACCAGGTGTCCAAATTGCAAGAAGGTAAGGGCTAGGATCATCAGGCTCTCGAGTGTCCACCTGTAATTTAAGCAACATTGGTTGAAAAATTTGAATTTGATGAGCGCAATTTTAGGTTTAATTAAAGTGTAATTACCCCTGCCAACAGAGGATGTGAATCCGGAAGCTCATATCTGCAAAGTTGACACGAAAATGTAATCAAAATACCATTTCAATGTTTACTAATATTATTGTATATTTTTATAATCATAAACATTATTAACGAATAAAAGGAAAAAAAATGTACGAATCGGCATAGAATAGTAATCACTTACACTTGGTGCTCTGTTCTTAGCTGGCTCACATTTTTAAGTTTAGGTGTAGGGATCGAAGCAGCTTCTGATGTTATGGCAACTAACGCCTTTGACATGTCACCTTCTCCAAGTTCCATGTGCCTTTCCATGTACGTTTGCAAGTTTTGCGTGAACTGTTCGATGTTGAGTTTGATCATCGGGATTTCGTCTGGGTCTTCACCGAAGTCCTCGATATCAGATATTTGTTGTATCTGTTCGGGTTCAGGTGATGCGGGCACCTCAATTATCGGTTCTGCCGATGCCGATGCCGATGCTGGTGTTACAGGTACCTCAACTACGGGTCCTGGTGTCGCTGGTACCTCAACTATAGACCCTGATGTTGCCGGTTCGACTATAACAGGGTTACAAGTTTGGAATTCAGACGATGTTTGCGGTAGGTCGATCATCTTTTGATCGGTTCTGTTTCTCGATAAACTTGCTGAATTGTCTTCTGGTGCTGGCAGAGATAGTCTTGCACTGCAATAAAAATGGTTAGTGCAGAATCAATGCTTTTTTGTAACTGTAACGTGGAAATAACGCTGCACAACAGCACCAAAATCCACAATTTAAACTATTTTTTAAATAAAAATAAAGAGAATTAGAATGAATGTTGTTCAAACCTTGCAAATGCACTTGCAAAATGTCTGCACTCTCCTCTGAGTGGACACGCGTTGCAATTCGGTTTAGTCTTTGTACAGAACACCTGCAACGATTACGAAATTATGTTAGCGTTTGTTAGGGAGATGCGTTACATTTCTCATGGATATGTATAAAGTCTTACCTTTCCAAAGGTAATCATTTGATAATGTAACTCATACCTGTCAAAACAATAGACGGAAAATTATTACAAATGTTATAATGTTCATCTGTTATAAATTGTAAATGGATGGATGAAACGGTTAGCATACAGGGTTCTCTGGTCAAGCTTGCACAGTCGTGGCCATAGATACTTTTGAATTGTCTCCTGAACTGGATACCTGTGTAGAAAAATTAAGTGTTGGTATTTTTTTTTAATAAGAAATCAGAAATTTAGCATTATGTTTAGTGCTTACAGCTCCAAAAGATGCAATTGGAGAGACTCGGGAAGCGGTTGCAGGGGTACCCATCCAAGTCTTACAGCTATGCGTCCCACATTTACATCAACCTATTTACATTTATGCCAAACAAAACTTAATACGAAAACAATAATAATACCTTAATAAAATGATTGATTAGTTCTCAAGTATGATTCTTACAGGGAAAGCAAGATGGTGAAGTGTTAAAAGTCGGATACACTCCACGCTTTTTAAGCCCAGACCTTTAAAGCTCAACAAATACTCCCTAAATCAAAAATTGTTAGTGCTATTATCGACAACAAAAAGTGTCCGCTTTTAGTTTAACATTAGGTTTCGGTAACGCACTCAATCAAATAATAGTATAGTCTTTTAGGGCTTACTTGGCTTTGTCAGGTGGAACATCTCTTAACCATTCAAGATCGAGGCTTCCATGGTCTTTTACTAGCCGATCAAGCATGTCCTGTACAAATACAATTACCATCAAATTATGTATCTTTTATTTATTTATTTATTTATTTATAGCTAGAGTTCTACATGGCAAAATGGGTGGGTCGGCTGGGTTAGTAACTGAGCTAAACATGTTTAAGCAGTGTTGTAAACGGCGGTCGTGTCGGCTAACTAGTCATGTTCAAAAAATTGTATGTATCACTTCAAATCAAGTTTTTTTTTTTTTTTTTTTTTTTTTTTTTGGCAAGTTGTCGGCATCACCCAGAGTGGAATTAACCACCTTCGCGATCATTTGCCACGCACGCACACACTTTCAGGAGGAAAACCGAATCGCATTACATGAACCCGATCCTTAAACAATCCCGAGGGGAAGGCGGACCGGGTTTGAACCCTGAATGGATCTGGGAGAAAACCCCCTCAGGGTCAATCTGGAGCTCTCCATATTTCAAGCAGATTAATTAAGAGAGTAAGCCGTTATAGGTAAATTCAACCCGTAATCAACCGGTTTATGTGTATATGGGTTGAAATTACCATTTATAAAAATTATAAATAAAACTCATTGTGGAAAAATATATTGATACCTTTATTCTTGCTGCTAGCCTATTGTTCATACCCCGTTCCTTAATTGAATCTGCCACGTCATCAACATGTGCAGCCCTAACCGCCTCATAATCCAACGAATCCATCGTGTCTCGTGTTCTCTCTCTTTTCTGTTTGATTTCAGCTTCCAATCTTAAATTATCCCATTCAACTTTACTCTCCTCTTTCCCATTTTTCAAGTTCTTAATCTTCGAACTACTGTCACCCATACCATCAACTATTTGATTTCCACCATTAACATTCAAATTAAACTCAACAATCTTATCGATCTTAGTGGATTTTGAAGTCTCTGATGACGCATGCGTTAAATGAACTACTTCTTGCATCTCACAATTATTGCACGTGCTGCATGATTTTACTGATTCTTGGGAGCTTATTGTGTTGACCATGTGAACAGTAGTTTGAATTGCAGATTCTGACGATACTTCTCTTTCAACACTCGGCGGCTTTTCGATTTTCGATCCGATAATATTCGTTTCTTCTCTAAACTCAACAGATTCAACTTCTAAAGCTCTTAAACTGCAAGTGTTAGGCAACTCATCACGAACAGTAATTTTAGAGGATGACGCTAATCTTTCGATATGAACGACTGAAGATTGTACGGAACTCGGAGACGTATTTGCTGAGTTATGTGAAGAAAAAAGTATGTCATCAACTGGTGAACCTTTTTCAGAAAGTTCTAGAACTTCACATTCTGAATTATCGTTTAAGTTAATATTACTGTTACTAATTTTAGTAACTTCATTGGCAATTTCTTTATCTTCACATAAATAAGCATCCTGCAGATTTACAGAACCGCGATCTTCATCTTCTTGGCATGCTTCTTTAGCTTCATTGTTGTTATTTGACCCGAGCGGAAATCGTGCAGCAAGAGACATAAACGCCGAACTGCAAAAGTTAGGGTTTATAAGTATTTCCTGACTTGATGCCATAAAGTGATTTTTTTTAAGGCCAATTGTATATTTACCTTGATAGATGATCCGACACATTTTGGGTAAGAAATACTCCAACTACCGAATCTAAAACAGATCCTTTCCACTTGGAGAAGCGCCTATCCCCTGCAAAACATACATTTTTATTGTTACATTATTCAAAATAATTTAAGAAAAAATTACATGAGGCGTGGTTTACCCCAGATTTCATGTGGGGTCCCCTAAACTTTTTTTGACGTGCAGGTCCCCGTACTCAGTGGCGGAATTTGGAGCCAACCACAGATGGGCGAAACCAGCGAAGGGGGTAAACACTAAAAAAACCTTATTTTGTAGTTAAAAAAAAAAACTTTTTTAGTGTAAACTTTTTTTTTTTTAAATCCGGACGAGGCGGGCACCCCCTCCGGTATAACTAAGTACCGCCACTGCCCGTACTTTACTTGAGTTGTATCCGTAAACCAATGGGACATTCGCGAAACGAGTGTAAAGTACGGGGACCCGCACGTAAAAAAAAAGTTCAGGGACCCAGCATGAAATTTGGGTAAACTACGCCTCATGTAGTTTTTTTCTACAAATATTAAAATAGTTGTGAATATTGAACAGATCCTGACCCTGTACAAGATGCATTCGTGCGATAAACGAATCCGCACGTCCACGAAAAACTCTGCGTTCTTCCTCCCACCATTTTGCTTTCGTCTCGTCGGTACCATCTATTCCTTCACTGTTTATATTCTCCAGTAAAAGCATCCAAACCCTATTCGTCTCGTCATCAAGGTCAACTTTAGCGCGCGGTTTCCGTCTCCTTACGGGATTAAACGCACCTTCATACGGAACAAGACTCCCGTTTTGTTGATACACAACAAGCGCATTCTTCTCATGGTATCCCGACACATACGGGACCAACGCATTCCTACTTTTTCTCACCCTCCGTTTATCTATATATAGCTGCTCAAATCGGTTAATCATGTCATCTACATCTTGTATGCTTATGCATCCTAAATACGGATACGGACACCAACCTACAATAAACATCACAATGAAATTAGAATAATCGACAAGTATTTCTTCATAATTAAAGATGAAGTAAATAAAATACCTATGTGATTGTTGTTATACCGAGGCAGCATCGTAGGTTTTTTCGTCTTTTTCTTCGTTGTTTTACAAACTTGAAAATCTGCAGTGTATGGTTCTGTGTATGTATGGTTCTGTGTATGCACCATCGTGAAAGCTTCTACATTTCGATTAAAGTTCCACTTATATATATACGACGCCGCGTTACTCGCGCTTGTTGCGGCTGTCGTAACACTCTGATTCTTTCTGATTCTCTTTTTCGGTTTAACTGCAGGTAACTGCAGGTTACTGTTATAGTCTGTGTAAGGCGATAAAAATTCCTCCAAAGACTCTCGACTATTTTCTCGTGCGTTTTTCTCCAAATGTTTCATTCCGCTCACGTTACTTGAAAACTCCGCCTTTGAACCCTGCGTTTCGGCTCCCTTATTACAACATGTACTCGTGCTGCAGTTCGATTCGTTTGGACTAGGTGCACTACTCGGTTCTTTCTCTCTATAATTATCACCCTTTTCTTGTATGAAATTTATTGGGCGTTTTACTTTTACGCTCGTTTTCGATCTCCCCTGTTTTAGATCAGTCTTGATAGGCGTAATCGGGTTCAGGGACCCGCGTTCGAGTCCCGGTTGACCATTTTCGACTTCACTTGTAGCGCATCCTTTACCAACCGCTTGGTCAACTTGCGACTCTTCAACCGTTACTTCGGTTTGCTTCTCGGGCCCGTCAAAATCAATCTTTCTCTTACATGTTTTCTTAATTTGTTGTTCAGCACTCGGATCTACGGGCCCACTTTCTCCCTCTACAAGTGGCGATTTTTCAACCGCCTTTTTTCTAACATACTTTTTTCTAACCGTTGACGAACCATCGGGATTCGGGGTTTCGGGCTTCGGCGTTGCACGTTTTCTTACTTGTTTCGGCTGACCTTCTTTGACCACTTTTGGCCTGTGCTTTCTTCTTCGTTTTTCTTTCGGTTGTGGCGTTTCATTTACATTAGTTTGTTCAGTTAGCCTTTTTCCCAAATCTTGATTCGCCTCAACAAGTGTAGAACCATCAAGACTAGACTTATCTTTGTTACTTGCTACAACGTTCAGATTCGAGCTTTCATCCGCATCTATACGATCTGTCGAACCGCCCTTATCCGGAGTCAGCGGTGTAAACTGAAGCGATAGGCCCGTGTTCACGTCTGTATCTGTTATTGTTTGCGGCGGCAAGTTTAGATCGGATATGCAATCTGCAAAAATTAAAGACCTTTTTAATGTGTTACCATAAACAAGGTGAGATATATTAATTAATTAACAAGATAATAAGTATATTACCGAAAAGAACATAATAGTGCTTACATTGTTTTGTAATATTATTGGCATCTGCAAGTGCAAGCAGATGGCTACAAGATATAGTGTTCCATGAATATGCATCATCCAAACAAAATTTATTACTCTCCCAGGAATTGAAACCCTTCTTTACAGATGTTTCTTCAAAATTAGGTTTATCAAATGGAGTTTCAAGCCAATTTCTGTGTGTAGTATTCGGATCGAATCGGGTCGGATTTGCAGGTGTCACTGGATCATCATAAATATCCTTATTTGGGGTAATGTGATGAGAAGATGAACCTTCTCCCCCTTCATCCATATTCTGAAAATTGCAAAAAAAAATAAAAAAAAAATCTGTACTTTTAACCTATTTTCTCCCAAATACTTATCAGTAATTATAATTTAATCAATTTATTGATATTAATTGATTGAAGAACGAAAAAAAATCAGCTTTGATAGTGGGACTCTGCCTCACCATCAACCCCAATTTCAAAATTATAAGGTCAAAAATATAAAATTGATCAGAAAAAATTAACATTATTATTGATTAAATTAACACAAATTACAACAAAACCCGTACATTAACCAACAGATCCGTAGGAAAAAAAGGTAATTAAAACTTTAATAATAATTTGTGAGTGAAGACCAGGTGATGGTGGTCAAATTGACTAATTTTTATCGCCGTAAAAAGTGATTTACATTAAAAAAAAAAGTAACTAACCTTTGTAACTGTAGTCGTCGGAGAATTTGAGTGATGATCGGAGATCTGATTTCGACGGTAGTCGGCGAGCACAATGAACGGAGTAGTTTGTTGTGGATTGAAGAGAGAGAAGGTAAACTGCGTAAGGTTTTTAGTTCAAGATTCTTTACTTACTATGTATGTTTTGTTTTGTGTTGTGTAATGGGTTCGCGGGAAATAAGTTAACCGTTAACTAACTTTCAAATTGTGTTATATGTACCGATTGTAAAGAAAAGTACATGTGTATTGAATATTTAATGTTTTCAATGAAACTTACGTTGATACTGAAAAGTACACGGGGTGGATCCCACTGAGTTGACTTGTGATGACTTTTACAATGGCAACTAGTGGATAGATTGACATTGAGATATATAGTGTAATATAATATAATATAATATAATACGATATAATATTATATTTAATATATATCGTTAAAAATTGAAGAACCTAAGTGAAGTTATTTGAAGTAGTATTTACTCTTTTCATTTTAATTTAATAGTTTACGTATAAAATACACGGTTTAAAAAATTATTACCATATTGTACTATTTTTAATTTACAGTTTTATTCATTATATTTTACATATTTTTGTTTTACATTTATAATAAAATAAAAATAAAAATATAATAAAATTTTATTCATTATTCTTATCAATTATGAAAGTGGACTATTAATTTGGTACGATCGAAAAAATTGAACTGTTAAATTTGCGATATTATATTAATAATTTTTATTTAAAAAATTGATTTAGTAGATTTAGTAGTGTATAATGATCATATTTGTGATTTTAAAGAAACTAAATCAATCATTTCTTTTGAAGACCTGGTCGTCCTTTTCTTTAAAGGAATTTAAAAGTACAAGTCATTAATTAGTCTACTAACAAGTAAGGATGATGATCAAGTTTATAGATATCAAGAGAATTTATGTTTGATCGATTTATAGTTTAATTGGTGTAACTGGATATGATAAATTCATTTTTCAAACACTAATAACCAAACTATATGGCTGTTAAGTAAACAAAGAAATAATTTGTATATGTCAGAACCAAACGAATCCAACCAAATTAGAAAATCATTTATTTGAGTGGATTCTTCGTTAAACAAAATTAAAAGCTCTTAAATGAAAAACTGACATCCAAGTAAATAATGAAAGTTATTCACTTCTGTAATTTCTTCTATTATCATTAATGTACATAATGGTCAATTTCACTTTCACCCATATGAGTTTTCCAAATTGTAACCCTAACTCGTGACCGTCGACACCGGTGCACAACCCATCACGTGCATCGATTCGGTTACCACTATCCTCGCCGCCGGTGTCATCATGCGAGTTGTCACATCCTGGGTTCTCTAGATTGGATGTGGGCCCGATGTCCCGTAACACTCGAGTGACATTCGATGTCCAGGAATGGTGATACCCCCTGCTCTGTCCGACAACACTGTTTTCATTAGAAGGTTAGATAAAAACGTGAATCGGAGTATGGTGTAGTCTACTTTCGGGAAGGTTGGAACTCTAATGGAGATCATATTTTGTCCATTGAGATGATACGCTTTCGTGTCCTTTGTCGACTCTGCGGTTGCTCTGCAAGACGCCAAAACTCTTAACGGGTCTAGAATTTTATAGAAACCAATTTATGTTGGTTGGCCAAAGGTAAGTAATGGTGCTTGACAGTTTCGTTCGGGCCAGGTTTTTAACAGAAGTCTTAGGTGTAATATTGATCCCAATCCAAAGGTATTACAAATGTTATAATTTTCTATTTTAGTACTCGGTTTTGTACCTTTTGTGGAGATAAAACTGTCGGATGTTCTAATTTCTTGTAACGGTAAGGTGACACATATTATTAGATTCGGTCACTTTGGGTGTATATGTTATTGCGGTGATGTAGGTAGCTATAACAATTTGTTAAATTGTCACTCGTCTAGTTTTATCAAGATTGAAGCTTTTTTCCGATTTGGACACTGTTTTTCATCGGTATGATTGGGTTAAGATTATGGGTGTGTCGGTTACATGTGCATCTGAGACTAGTGCTTCTTTGGTGGCTGACTTTTTTGGGAAACTTTTGACTGTGTGCAAGTCTACCATGGGTTTAGGTTCAGTTGGATCATTTTTTGCCTTTATTAAATCTAATAATGCTAAACATATCCATGACACGGTTACGGTGGATGTAGAGGATGCTAAACGTTCTAGATTTAGTGTTTGGGTATCGGAAGTTTCGGCTATTGGTAGTTTGAATCAGATTCTCTTTGACGGTTTCGACAAGTCTTTGATGGAATCGACTAACCAGTTCGTAACTTCAAATGGGGTTACAGTCGAGTGTCACGTGGACCGACATTTTAAAAATATTCCAAATAAAATGGCTAAGTATTCGGGGTTACCGATTCTGAATCAATTAGGTATCCTCTTTGGTAATGTTCAAGTGGATTCCAAATCGCGTCAGAAATCGGGTCAAAGTGTCACTGCGTTTGCTTCTGTTATGACAATTAGTGAAGAAGGTTTTTCGGATGATTTTGTTGTTGTTACCTTAACACAAGCCCATGAACTGATCACTAAGTTTCTTTTAGGTTAAAGCATCAAATTTGGTTCGTTGGACGACGGTTTGGCTAGTATGTTTGATGCGAGTCCTTCAGATTGCAATACGGGTAATATTTCTTTCGGTAAGGGTGCAATCAATTTTGATTGCTTCAAAAGGAAAATGGGGTCTAGAACCGAGGGTGGGGTTTTTCAAGATAAAGTGGGTTCAATTGATTTAGTTGAGGTGTGATGACCCTGGAAATTTCTGACCAAATTTCAACTTAATCTTTAACGTTTCCGACACGATAAGCAAAGTCTATGAAGTTGAATCTCAAAATTTTGAACTGTTCAATTACCCTTCGATTGTTCTCAACGATTCGCGAACAATTATATGTAAATAGATATACATACTATAACCTGAAAACGTAACTAAGTGTTGGGTATATGATACTGTGCATTAAACTTATTTGATTGATTACCTGATTGATATATTTAACTACGGATTTAAAGATTATGCCAAACGATTCAAGTAAAATATATTTACTGGGTCTCTTAAGGATTATGATATTATTACGGGTCTCTGTTAAGAAGTCCATGTTGATTTGAGAAATCATTCATGATTAACGGTATTCGAAATAAATGTAAATTGTTAGAACTATATATATATATAAAAATAATTTATATTGTGTATTTAAAACGTATATATGACTATTGAATATATGTGATTTCAAAATTTGTTGATAAACGATAGTAACATTTGGTTGTTCGATTCGATAGATTTATAGAACGTTTGAGAAATTAAAATAAACGTTGACGTATAAATAAATTATATCAAATTAAATTCTAAAGCACAAACGTTAGGTGTTATGATAATATCTATTATTTAAACTATTTTAAATTATATATACATATTTTGCAATGTGATTAATTATAATGTTAACTAGATATGAAACGTTTTGATTAAACATATATACTTTATTAACGAGACGATGATTTATAGAAGTAAATGACCAAAACACTCAAATGCATAAGTTATATCTGGAGTGGTTTAGTTTATAGATAATTTAAGACTATACTTTGGCAAAAGTACGAGTCACTAAACGTAAAGTACTAGTTTTCTCAGTGTACGAAAATGCGTTCGAAAAACCGGAACCGGGACTTAAGTCGAGTGACGGCGTACGACTTATCGGGACAAAAATTACAAGTCAACTATGCACATGAATTTAATATAATATATAATTAATTATATAAATTATATATATTATATATATAATTAAATATTATGTCGACAAACAAGAAAACAAAAGTTTGTGAGCTGGATCAGAGGGCCATGCGATCGCATGGCATATAGGCACAAAACCCATGCGATCGCATGGGGGTCAGAAATCAGAATTCTTCTATAAATAGCCCAGGTTTCTGGCCGAATTTATCCATCTTTCTCTCTATCCTCTCTATTATTATTATTATTATTATTATTATTATTATTATTATTATTATTATTATTATTATTATTATTATTATTATTATTATTATTATTATTATTATTATTATTATTATTATTATTATTATTATTATTATTATTATTATTATTAAAATTAATATTATTATTAATAATCTTATGATTATTATTATTAGTATTATTTATACATAAAATATTACGACGGAGTGATGTCCAAATGATTTCAAAACGAGTTTTCGAGCAAGCTAGAGCTAAGGAAATAATGGGTTATTTCCAAGGAGGTTATGGGTAATGTTCGGGGGTATATTTGTGAATCAAACCTAGTGTTTATCATCTCTGTTGCGTCTACGTACTTTCCTACAATATTGAATCTCAATATTGATACGTAAGCACTCATATTTTATCTTTTATATATTAATTGTGTATCCATGTCTAGTGCTCGAGTATATATATATATTTATATATGCTTGTATGCTAAATTTCGTCGTTAAACAGTTTTTAATGAATCACGAATTAAATACATATATTACTAGTAAAAGGTATATGATATACATGTTTTTGGAAAGCTAGCGAAAAATCAATAACTTTTCATTTAGATATCGAATAGTTTCGATGAACGGATTAAAAGTTATGATCAACTGAATTATGATTAATAATAATTGGAATTGCTTTTGAAACCGCAATTAAGATTTAAACAACCTGTTTATGAGATTGATAAATTGGATTTTTGAATACTACTAGCCGGGTAAATGAATCCTTATATAAGGCACGTCTCGTTTTGTTGAACTATAATCAAAATTGACTTTTTGAAACGACTTTGGATAACTTTTGTTTATCGATCTCAAGCATTAGGATGTGATACACTATGACCTGACCTAGCTTGATAGACATATATTGACCAACATATGTTCTCTAGGTTGAGGACTACGATTATTTGATATTCCGTGTTTCGATCACATTTTGGTGAACGACTTTATATGCTGCTAAGGTGAGTTTCATTGCTCCCTTTTTAATTGCTTTTGCAATATATATTTTTGGGCTGAGAATACATACAATTTATTTTAAACGCAATGGATACAAGTACATACTTAATTCTACACTGAGTTTGAACCAAAAATCCCTTAGCTTTGGTAACTAGTAGCTGGCAGTACATAGGATATGGACTGGTGGGCGCGAATAACAGTATATGGATCCATAGGGTTTGACATCCTCGTCTGTTCCAGGTATAGAAAGAAACTCTAGCCTGAACTATAAAATAGACGTATGCTATTTGAAGTTAGTACACATTGGATTGCGTGTATTGTACATGTTGGTTGCATATTAAACGAGGGGTACTTATTATAGACGTTAAGGCTTGGTTACCAGGGTGCTCATTCTTGTAGAATATTTTGATAAACGTTTCTGGATGAAACAACTGAAATCTTGTGATCCATCTTTATATACAGATTATGCGAAAAATACAAACTATGAACTCACCAACCTTTGTGTTGACACTTGTTAGCATGTTTATTCTCAGGTTCCCTAGAAGTCTTCCGCTGTTTGCTTATATGATAGACAAGCTATGTGCATGGAGTCTTATATGGCATATTTTTCAAGAAAACGTTGCATTCACCAATTCATCACCATGTACCTTATTTTGACTGCATTGTCAACGAAAGCACTATTGTAAACTATTATATACGATGATTGTCTATATGTAGGAATCATCAAATGTCGAAAACCTTTGATTTAAATATACATTTATGGTGTGCCTTTTCAAAAGAATGCAATGTTTACAAAACGTATCATATAGAGGTCAAATACCTCGCAATGTAATCAATGAATGACGTGTTTGTCCATATGGATTTGGAGCGATCGTCATAGTTGGTATCAGAGCGTTGGTCTTAGCGAATCAGGTCTTGCATTAATGTGTCTAACTGATAGATGTTAGGATGCATTCGTAAGTCTGGACTTCGACCGTGTCTGCATGTCAATAGTTTTGCTTATCATTTCTTGTCGGAAATTACCTGTTTATCAATCTTACATCTTGACACGTGTTTTTGCATTTATTGCATACACGGTGAATAGACAAATCATATCCTATCATATCTACTACAGTGAATCTTATTTGGCGTTTTTCGAATTTCCCTCCGTAAATTACGGAATCTTTTTACTATATATATACGTATACGAGAAGACGGAGATATCATCCAGTTTTCAACCCTCAATTCATACCAAGAATCATTTCATAACTTTCTGCGAACACGTAAGATGGCCTCCTCGAATAGACCAAGTCCCTCCAACTCCGAAGACAGCGTGACGGGACCGCATCGACCGATCAACTACCGTGATTTCTTTAGAAAATGGGGATGGGTTCGTGAAATACTTACTCTATAGAGAAATGAAGAAGGCACTCCATACCATGAGCCGAACTTACCGCCTAACGTCGGAGTACTCGATCCGCTTACCGGTGAACCTGTTCGTAACACCGTTTATACTCTTTTTGCGAGAATTTTTCATCTTGAAGCTACCATTAACGGAACTGGAAAAGATATCCAACCTCTACCTCACATTGATAACCAACTAGGGTTAGTAGAAGAAGTTAAAGAACTTCGAGCTCGAGTGTTAACTTTAGAGAGCACGGTACACAATTTATAAACACTAGCAGTATCACCAACACCAGTAACATCACCATCCTCAGCACCAACAGCACTAGTACCACTGACAACAACACCAACAGTACCATTACCACCACCAACAACATCCACATCACACGCCTCAACATCACGATCTGTACCTCGAACATCAACATCATACGCACCATAGATACCAAGGAGTATCAACAACAATAAACAATGAAGTATGGATTCATAACTTCATAGGAGAAACATTCTACGGCGATTATGTAATTTCTAAAGTTTAGAGATTATCTATTCTAGCCTTAACCATAAATCAGATAGAGTAGAAACCTTGATCAGAATAATGTATGATTTACAAGCTAGACTTGTTATATCACAACATCAACAATATCCTTAGCCTCACCAACACAGCCAGTGCTGTCAACATCATTAGAATCGTCAGCACCTCTAACATCACAAGCTCCGCCAGTTCAAGAATTACCGTGGACATCATTACGAATCAATAACGCGTATATTGAATCAACGAATTATGAAATAATAACTCATTCCCTCCGAAGAATTTATATGTATATCTTATATATATAAATTTTAAACCCTAATAAATCTTTCTGTACTAAGCTATTGTGTAAGGAACTTAACTACTCGGTTAATTCATATTACTAATATGCTATGATGTACAACCTTCGTTAACTACAATCTTTGTTTCAATTCAATGAATTTCGTTTCATAATAAACCAAGTGTATTATTCAATAACATGGTTGATTTTACACTTTCATCTTCGATGCACTCGAAACTTTCTAGAAAACATCATTTGCACCTTGCGAAGTTAGCAAGAATCCCACGAATACCAACATCCTTTATCGAGGAATATCAATAAGAATATTGATTTCATTAGTGAAATACTCCGCGAAGATTATGCAATCTCTAATGTTTTAGAGATTATTCATTTCTAATTCAAGCCAAAAATCAAATGAGCTTAATATGATATTAACTCATTAAATCAGTATTACATCTGAAGAAAATATACATACATATATTTTCATAAAAACTGTAATAAAAATTCTTTTGTACAAAATATTAATTGTGAAATCTTTAACGGGTAGGTAATACTCGGGAAATATATAAGTTCACAATTAATATGTTAGATTGTACATTCTTCAACTTTGATTCACAAATCTATTAATCATGCTCACAATGATACACAATCATCTCATACAAATTCAATTACACATTCTGATATTGAAGGATCAGAATCCAATTCATAACTCTGAACCGGTGACATCATTCCTAGATCTCTACATCTTTCATAGCTATACTTTGACTTCAAAACCGTGCAAGATCCTTTAGCGTTGTTTTTACCGAAAATAATCTTGCAATTCCTTTTCAAAGTATCCAGTATTATCAACCATTCAACCAGTCAATGACGACCTTTCAGACCGGTAACTTTGGCATATACGGTTTTGTTACCGGGGAACCTTTCATGTTCCACCACATTAGCAGTAAATTTACCAACAACTTCATTTATCCATGATCTTACAAAAAATCCTTATACTCATCGAAACTCTATCGTGTACTCATCCGCATCTTGTAACAAGAATTGCTATACCAATTACCGAGAATTAGCAATCAGTATTTTGAATCTCGCAGCAATTCTACGCCAACAGTTATATATACATATAATGTCTATCTCCTAGACTTACTTACTTTGAATGTGAAGTTTCTGAAAAACACCCCAAAATGTGAAAATAGTTCTCCGAATTTTGGAACAATGCTGATGAAGCAGCAAAAACTGTAAACGGCCTTAACAGTCAAAAGTTTGATGATCAGGAATAGTATGGTGGTAAAGCTGAGAAAAAGAGAAGGTTTGGAACTGGAAAACGGATTGGGTAAAGTATGAAGGAGGCTGTGGATAAATCACAAAGACTGAACCTGCCTTCAAAGAATCCAAATGATTCAGTATCTGCCGAAGCCATTAACGAATACCTTACTCCTTACTCTAAAACCCTTACGGATAATATTCTTCATCATCATCTTATCTTGAATATTCTAAGATATTATCGTATCTTTCATTTTAAATATCCTCAATATTTCTGAGGCTAATTTCGTGACTATCTGAAATTATTCATTCCTTCACGCTATCTGTGTTACATCATAAAAGAAACTGTGTTAGTTTCTAAATTCTGAAAAATTCAAGTTTAAAATATGAATGTTTTGAAGTAGTGTTGGGAACTGAAGCATGAATTAGTATAATATAATGACGTCAGGCCAACGTAATTATATTACAGTAAGTCATGCTGAGTTTCTAATGAAGGTTCACAGATCTCACCCTTATCATGAACCATGTTACATAACTCTTTCATTCTATATACTCTCTAAATATATCAAGAAAATATATTTCTTGATGATTCGGTCTTTTCAGAATATTCTGGTAATTTGACAAATCAAGATCGTGTTATTACAATTTCTTTCTTAGAACATTAACTATGTTCATTCCGAAATCCATACCTACGAATTCTGGACCATTATCCGCTTACCTTAAGGTCGAGAAGAGAAAACAATAACACAGCTTCTAAATATAAAGAGGAGTATAAATCACAGCAAATAGAAGAGATCATTAACCGTAGATGTCAATAATTATGGAAAGACAAATGCAAGGAAGGATTATGAAAACCACTACCCCAAGAGCGAAGTAAAGGTAAACAGATTCCTCCGGTGGGAGTTGGAATAGAAAGATGATTGTGGTGGTAGTCAGAATAATATCAAGAATCAGAACTGGATGAAGCATTTTCACAATCTTGTGAAAGTATGAAGCAAGGAAGAAGATGTAGGAGTGGTGAAAATAATGAAACGGAAGAGGTCAATTTATAGCAAAAGATCAGACATAGCAATCGAGGCAGATTACGCAAAATCTCCTTAATTCTCGAAGAATCAAATCTTATTTAGATTATGAAGATTTTCTATTCCTTAAATTCCGGAAATCAATCGTTACTACATCAAAAGTTAAGATGAATCTCTATTCCTTCAAATTCACTATTATGCGATAACTTCTCTCTTACGCTTCGAGTAATCGGATTGTTATATCCATATTATTCAACGGTGATAAAACTCTATTTATCGACTCATATACGTCATGAAAACATTTTTATTGTTAGCCATTACGACCTCACTCAAATTTCGGGACGAAATTTCTTTAACGGGGGGATACTGTGATGACCCTGGAAATTTCTGACCAAATTTCAACTTAATCTTTAACGTTTCCGACACGATAAGCAAAGTCTATGAAGTTGAATCTCAAAATTTTGAACTGTTCAATTACCCTTCGATTGTTCTCAACGATTCGCGAACAATTATATGTAAATAGATATACATACTATAACCTGAAAACGTAACTAAGTGTTGGGTATATGATACTGTGCATTAAACTTATTTGATTGATTACCTGATTGATATATTTAACTACGGATTTAAAGATTATGCCAAACGATTCAAGTAAAATATATTTACTGGGTCTCTTAAGGATTATGATATTATTACGGGTCTCTGTTAAGAAGTCCATGTTGATTTGAGAAATCATTCATGATTAACGGTATTCGAAATAAATGTAAATTGTTAGAACTATATATATATATATAAAAATAATTTATATTGTGTATTAAAAACGTATATATGACTATTGAATATATGTGATTTCAAAATTTGTTGATAAACGATAGTAACATTTGGTTGTTCGATTCGATAGATTTATAGAACATTTGAGAAATTAAAATAAACTTTGACGTATAAATAAATTATATCAAATTAAATTCTAAAGCACAAACGTTAGGTGTTATGATAATATCTATTATTTAAACTATTTTAAATTATATATACATATTTTGCAATGTGATTAATTATAATGTTAACTAGATATGAAACGTTTTGATTAAACATATATACTTTATTAACGAGACGATGATTTATAGAAGTAAATGACCAAAACACTCAAATGCATAAGTTATATCTGGAGTGGTTTAGTTTATAGATAATTTAAGACTATACTTTGGCAAAAGTACGAGTCACTAAACGTAAAGTACTAGTTTTCTCAGTGTACGAAAATGCGTTCGAAAAACCGGAATCGGGACTTAAGTCGAGTGACGACGTACGACTTATCGGGACAAAAATTACAAGTCAACTATGCACATGAATTTAATATAATATATAATTAATTATATAAATTATATATATTATATATATAATTAAATATTATGTCGACAAACAAGAAAACAAAAGTTTGTGAGCTGGATCAGAGGGCCATGCGATCGCATGGCATATAGGCACAAAACCCATGCGATCGCATGGGGGTCAGAAATCAGAATTCTTCTATAAATAGCCCAGGTTTCTGGCCGAATTTATCCATCTTTCTCTCTATCCTCTCTATTATTATTATTATTATTATTATTATTATTATTATTATTATTATTATTATTATTATTATTATTATTATTATTATTAAAATTAATATTATTATTAATAATCTTATGATTATTATTATTAGTATTATTTATACATAAAATATTACGACGGAGTGATGTCCAAATGATTTCAAAACGAGTTTTCGAGCAAGCTAGAGCTAAGGAAATAATGGGTTATTGCCAAGGAGGTTATGGGTAATGTTCGGGGGTATATTTGTGAATCAAACCTAGTGTTTATCATCTCTGTTGCGTCTACGTACTTTCCTACAATATTGAATCTCAATATTGATACGTAAGCACTCATATTTTATCTTTTATATATTAATTGTGTATCCATGTCTAGTGCTCGAGTATATATATATATTTATATATGCTTGTATGCTAAATTTCGTCGTTAAACAGTTTTTAATGAATCACGAATTAAATACATATATTACTAGTAAAAGGTATATGATATACATGTTTTTGGAAAGCTAGCGAAAAATCAATAACTTTTCATTTAGATATCGAATAGTTTCGATGAACGGATTAAAAGTTATGATCAACTGAATTATGATTAATAATAATTGGAATTGCTTTTGAAACCGCAATTAAGATTTAAACAACCTGTTTATGAGATTGATAAATTGGATTTTTGAATACTACTAGCCGGGTAAATGAATCCTTATATAAGGCACGTCTCGTTTTGTTGAACTATTATCAAAATTGACTTTTTGAAACGACTTTGGATAACTTTTGTTTATCGATCTCAAGCATTAGGATGTGATACACTATGACCTGACCTAGCTTGATAGACATATATTGACCAACATATGTTCTCTAGGTTGAGGACTACAATTATTTGATATTCCGTGTTTCGATCACATTTTGGTGAACGACTTTATATGCTGCTAAGGTGAGTTTCATTGCTCCCTTTTTAATTGCTTTTGCAATATATATTTTTGGGCTGAGAATACATACAATTTATTTTAAACGCAATGGATACAAGTACATACTTAATTCTACACTGAGTTTGAACCAAAAATCCCTTAGCTTTGGTAACTAGTAGCTGGCAGTACATAGGATATGGACTGGTGGGCGCGAATAACAGTATATGGATCCATAGAGTTTGACATCCTCGTCTGTTCCAGGTATAGAAAGAAACTCTAGCCTGAACTATAAAATAGACGTATGCTATTTGAAGTTAGTACACGTTGGATTGCGTGTATTGTACATGTTGGTTGCATGTTAAACGAGGGGTACTTATTATAGACGTTAAGGCTTGGTTACCAGGGTGCTCATTCTTGTAGAATATTTTGATAAACGTTTCTGGATGAAACAACTGAAATCTTGTGATCCATCTTTATATACAGATTATGCGAAACATACAAACTATGAACTCACCAACCTTTGTGTTGACACTTGTTAGCATGTTTATTCTCAGGTTCCCTAGAAGTCTTCCGCTGTTTGCTTATATGATAGACAAGCTATGTGCATGGAGTCTTATATGGCATATTTTTCAAGAAAACGTTGCATTCACCAATTCATCACCATGTACCTTATTTTGACTGCATTGTCAACGAAAGCACTATTGTAAACTATTATATACGATGATTGTCTATATGTAGGAATCATCAAATGTCGAAAACCTTTGATTTAAATATACATTTATGATGTGCCTTTTCAAAAGAATGCAATGTTTACAAAACGTATCATATAGAGGTCAAATACCTCGCAATGTAATCAATGAATGACGTGTTTGTCCATATGGATTTGGAGCGATCGTCATATGAGGCTTCTTCACGTGTTGGGTGTGGGATAAAAGTACAGTAGTCCTTCGTATTCTAGGAAGAATTTAGAAGATGATCCACTCGCGTGTCCGTGTTATGGTAAAGTGTGCGAGTGAAAATATCTTAAGGCGTGAAGATTTGCTCGTGACCACAAAGTTTCCTTCGAATGTATTGGTGGTACAAAGGCAAATCACAAAAGGAAAAAATTCCCTGATATTGTTGGTGTGCCTTTCAAACATGATTTAAATGGCGAGCCTATTCTTAACCTTAAGAACGGACGTGAGAAGTTGGATAAGTAAAGATCGTTTAATTTGCGAGGTAAAAAAGAGAATTTAGTAGTGGGATATGCGATTTAAAGCTTGTTTACGAATGTTAACAGAGTTGACGATGATGACCGTGGGGTTGGCAATTTAAGGGACGAGTCGGGGGAGTAAAGTGATCGACCACTCAGCGCTCATGATTTTTAGGGGCTTAATTTTTCTATATATTCAGACATAATCGAAGATTTGAGAAGCAGTGGAACTAGAAAAACACAACTGAAGCAGCGAAGGCAAAGTACAATAGGCCCAAAAACAACAATCAAAGACTCCGGAAAAATAGAACTCAATGTCCACTAGCATTCTAGCAAGGCCGAAAGAGTCTTTAAATATTTTATATTATTCGTTAGGGCCTAAGGGCCTTTTTTCACCTCTTTCTAGGCCCTTAAATTCTCGGGACCGACGCTGGGACGAGTCTTCGAATGTCCTCTCTCTTAGGCTCAAGGACCAGGTAGGAAAGGAGCTAGGATGTGACACAGTCAACGTGAATCTAAAAAAGGTTGCGCCTTACCTTTAATCTTGGTTTTGTATTTCTTTTTAGTAATTCACTTAGTTTGTTTTTAACATGCCTTTTGTCTAAATCAGATATTGTGGTATTTCTTATGTTACCATCTATAGTTAGGTTTGTTATCTTCGGTTTGATAGGTTGCTTCAAACAGGGCTCAGATATTAGATAGCTTTTTATTTGTATTTAGCTTTCTAGTACGAGCCTTGGTCCGTTTCTTTTTATCGTATCTCCCGTTTGATGACGTTTTCTTTTTGAAAATGTCTCAGTTAGTATTTGTATTCTTAGTCGAAAAAATAAAAATAAAAAATAACACGCTCTAAAGGCTCATAACTATAGAGTCTAACCAATTCATAACTGGTAACTAATAAACAAGATCAGGGCTACATCATACCGAATTGTTAAAAACCAACAAAACATTTACTTTCAAAGGGATTCTATATTAGGAGGCTAGCCAAGTTTATCATATTGTATTTCTTGGTTACTCATATCTAAAAATAATTTTGTACGCCACCCAAGTTTATCTTTTCGTGTTTTTAGGCCACTCATTTGAAAGTGATTTTGTAGGTCATCCAAGTTCGTGTGTTGTTCCATACGTACCAAATATGGGCTAAAATCTCATAAGAAAATTGTATAAGAATAACACAAATAGACAAGATTTTTTTAATTGACATTATTTAAATTTAAATAAAAGATTAGTTGAAACCAAACACGCGAGTTTTTGCGTTTTTAATATTTTTTTCAAAGATTTTTTGTCGAATTTGGTATATATGTAACAACATACGAAATTGGATAGTCTACAAAAGCACTTTTAAATATAGGTGACCTAAAAAAACAAAAAGATAAACTTGGATGACCTACAAAATCGTTTTCAAATATATGTGACCTACAAACACAAACAATAGACTTTGATGGCCTCCGGATATATAAACCATTTTCAAACAAATACAAATCAAAATCAATAACTATTTCATACTTAAAATAACCAAATAAATGTCAAATAAACATCAACCATAGTCTTACTACTTCATTTCAAATCTCATTGCTCCATTACCAAATAAATATCGAACAACTGAAATCTATTATACATCACTATAGAAAGGGACTAAAGTTGACGAACCAAAATTACAATGGCTTGGAAATTCAAGAAATACGTTTTTTTTTTACCTCTATATCCAGTCCAAAAAAATATACATATGCAATCGAATATCTCGGACTTCATCACCGGATTGCTATGAAAGATAAAACCATTTCGAAATCTCCACAACATCCAACACATAACATCTAGAATGGAATAAAAGTTGACTTTAACTTCATTAGACTCACTCGAATGCTCTAAGCATAATATTTACTCGGACCACAATTTAAACCCATGGAAATCAATATCAACCCAAGATCGAACTTGTGACCAAACTTGCAAAGCTGTACTGCAACCGAGGATGACATGGTATGCCGATTCTATTACTTGGAGGCAAATCGGACAGCAGTCAAATTGATCTCCAACCTCTTATAGAAAGGTTAAGTCTCGTTACTAATCTATGGATACCCAATCTCCAAATAAATACATTTACCTTCCTTGGAATCACTTTGTACCAATATGATCAAGCATATTTTCACGAGGTCAAGGTGAACCTACGCTTGAGTGCATAGTGGGGTTTAAGGACTAACAACATTCGGACCTCCGACACTTAGTCATGGCTAACCCACATCGGTATTGTTTCGATTCCGACAGGGTGGCCGATTTGAGAGTCCACCAACAACCTAGCATACGAGGTTGAGTGGCCCAAAGCATGAAGGTTTTATAGTTCAAGACATACCTGAAAGTCTTTAAGATCGTATGAAGCTTTGTTCGTACGATGAAGATATGTATGCTGTTATTACGTATGAGTAAACAAATATGTTTTTAGGGTTTATGAGCAATGTATTCATAGGCTCACGATTTAGGGTTTTGATAGAATCCCTTCCCTAATTAAATGCGATCTCTTCCCAACTAACTTTCGTTATTTAAGGAAAAGAATCCTGATTGATTATATCGTACATCTTTCTAGAATATACTAGACCCTTATGCAAGTATACGAAACTCGCATCAGATGGTATAGGCGCATAGAGTGCGGCTATACCCGTGCCATATCTCTGACATGTCAGTTTGCGTGCGGTTTAGGGCTTTGGATGCGTAATCCGCATAGTCTTGCGGATATGCGTATCATTAAGTCCCCCCAGTTCGATGTTATATACAATAAAAATTAGTGTATGACGCCGAACTAGTAAGAAAAATGTACTCATAATGAACCATAACAACACCCTTGATCCAAATTAGCATGCTTAATGATTTTGCTAAAAAATCCTAGTTGGATTCCAAATATGACCGGACAGTGCATAAGATTATTTAAGTATATATGCGTAACCGGATACTGTATTAGCATTAAATGCAATGTATGTGTGCAGTCACCAACCTGTCTTTTCGGCTGCATTTCCTGCACCCGAGGTGACAACTGTCACTGTTTTCTGAAAAAGTAATGATTGTAATTATGCAACCGCCTGTTGATGCTAACGTGCACCGGACATCTTAACAAAGTGTTTAGCTTAAGATTGATACACGTGTACGGCTACTATTATACCCTTGTTACTTTTTGACTCCCATATTTTTTCTATAAATGGGATATTGGCTTTTTCGTATTTTACAATTATATGCCCCTCATCAGCTAATGCAGAAATTTTCCTCGCTTTTACCTTCCGAAGAACTTTACATGGATACGCAATCGACTCTGTTTAACTTTGCCAAGGATCTGAATCGTTTGCAACTTAAATCTGCTGTGCTTGCTCATCCACCACCACCCTCATCAACAAAGACGTCCAAGATAAATGCCTTGCAAGAGGATAATGCAAAGCTAACTGCCCAACTCGCGGTTGCGGTAACCGCGCACGTGCAGGCAGAAGAGCGGATCAATGTTCTGATGTTTAAAAGGCAGCAAGAGGAGGATCAGCATGTTGCTGAAAAAAGGTTTATGTAGTCTGAGATTGCGTCCTTGTCTGCGAAACTGAAGGAAACAGAGGGCCATGTCGTGTTTTTAAATGAAAGCTTCAGTGACTGGATTGCGTCCCAGGAGTCATGGGGCGCGAAACACGATGCTATAAAGGCGGAGTATGACATTCTCCGAAAGGGTTTACCGAACATTGTCCAGCATGCTCTCGACTGTAAAGTCATCGAGCAGCAATTTGGTGCAGCCATAGTTGCTGCACGTGCGTATGAGCGAACCCTGTTCTGGAATGTTCTTCGCCAGGAGTTGTATGTACCCCCCGTGATTCCTCCAAATATTGCTGAGCTACTCTCTTATGGAGCCAAAGAAAATTGTAAAGAAGCTTGTGCCTGACTTCAACAAATTCCGATCCCCCGTCTACAATTTCTCATCAATGATCCTACCATCTCCGCGCAGGAGATAATCAATGACAAACTCGACTGAGTTTGTTATGCTACCCAGGATGGATATTATTTATCCATGTTTGGGTGGCGTTTTTTGCTAATGAGGGATGGGCCTTTCAATCTTGGAGGTTTCGCATCCCTATATTATATTTTTATTTTATGTTTAAAGCAGGGTATGCATTTGATCGCTGCGTGAGAGGATGGCATACTCTCCTTGGTGTAGGGAAAACGTTCCAGCCAATGCCACCCCCTTTTTTACTTTTTATATTATCGTATATTAGGTCAAATTTTGGTACATGTCCCACTTTTATGCTAAGCGGTTGACTTTATATCTTCTAACTGTAATTTGTTAGCTTTGATTGAATATAATTCGATATCTCTTTTGGTTAAAGTGCATTTATTGCGTTTTTATGAAATCACTATGACGGTTATAATGATTCGTTACAATTTTATGCATTCAATAACTCATGTTTAGAATAAATGCCATGAATTCATGACGGGAGTGACCCTTCAATCGTTTCACGATCTTTTTATTCTTGCGCTAACAATCTAATGTTTTACACAAAAGTAAGCAAACCAATGCTTATAAGTTTATACTCAAGACTTTTATAAAAAATTTTATAAGTATGTATGTATATACAATCCAATGTAATTTACCCGTATAACAGACAAACCAATGTCTATACTCAAGAGTCTTCCGGCCACGCCAATGTCCGGGTTATTTAAACAAGTAAACCAAACTTGTGTTTTATAGTCTAGACTGTGCAAGTCTCCGTCTTGCGCGGTGTACAAGCGTTTGAAACAAACCAATATTTTACTACTGTCACCATTAAAAATAGTATTAGTAACCAAACTAAACTATTCCACTTGAGACTCGGAGTGTGTCCCTGTACAGCTTAAGGGGCATGCAATCAACAAATATAAAAATGCACAAGTTATTGGTTTAAATTGCATGATTCAATTTATTTCAAACATATCACTTGACCAACACTTAGTTGTCATGTTTACAATGGAAAATAAAAAATTTACATAATAAAAACTTTAAACAGTTATTTGGGGTGATCAATCCCTCTGTAATTTTTTCATATATAGCACCGTTTCAGTGTTTGTACATGCCAGGTGCGTTTTATTGCTTTTCCATCTAAACTTGCTAGTCGATACTCCCCTGTATCGCTTATGCCAATAAACTTGTATGGTCCTTCCCATTTGGGTCCGAGTTTACCCGTGTCTTCTGCTCTGCTTGCTTCATTCTTTTGCCATACCAAGTCATCCAATTGCAAAGATAATGATACTACGCGCTTATTATAGTAGCTTGCGATTCTTTGTTTGTTGATTGCTTCTTTTATGGCCGCCATTTCCTTGCGCTCTTCAACTAAGTTTAGATTTTCATGTAGTTCTTCGCTATTGCTACTTTCATCGAAGGAAGCTATGCGCATAGTTGGCACATTTATTTCAGCGGGTATTACAGCCTCTGACCCGTACACCAAACTGAAAGGCGTTTCATTGGTCGCGCCTTTTGGAGTTGTGCGGTGCGCCCACAGTACATTCGGCGGTTCATCTATGAATTGCCCGTTCATATCGATTATAAACGTTACATAATAATTGATTTCATTGCGAGGTATTTGACCTCTAAATGATACATTTTTACAAACATTGCATTCATTTTTAAAAAGGCAAACTTTCATTACATCAAAAGTTGACAGGGATGCATACCATTTCATAATATATCCAAACTATAAATGACTTAATTATAATCTTGTTGAACTCAACGACTCGAATGCAACGTTTTTTGAAATATGCCATGAATGACTCCAAGAAATATCTCTAAAATGAGCAAATGCACAGCGGAAGATTCCTTTCATACCTGAGAATAAACATGCTTAAAAGTGTCAACCAAAAGGTTGGTGAGTTCATTAGTTTATCATAATCCACCATTTCCATATTTTTAATAGACCACAAGATTTTCATTTCCATTTTTCATAAACATCATACACTCGCAAGTGTATAAAAATCATTCACACGAAATATGAACACCTGGTAATCGACATTAACAAAATGCATCTAGAATATCCCCCGCATACCGCATTCACAAATATGCTCACAGCATACAAACATGCTGAAATGTCCCGTTCTTATTGATTAAAAACGTTCCATATTAATTGATTTCTTTGCGAGGTTTTGACCTCTATATGAGACGTTTTTTCAAAGACTGCATTCATTTTAAAACAAACCATAACCTTTATTTCATCAATAAAGGTTTAAAAAAGCTTTACGTAGATTATCAAATAATGATAATCTAAAATATCCTGTTTACACACGACCATTACATAATGGTTTACAATACAAATATGTTACAACAAAATAAGTTTCTTGAATGCAGTTTTTACACAATATCATACAAGCATGGACTCCAAATCTCGTCCTTATTTAAGTATGCGACAGCGGAAGCTCTTAATAATCACCTGAGAATAAACATGCTTAAAACGTCAACAAAAATGTTGGTGAGTTATAGGTTTAACCTATATATATCAAATCATAATAATAGACCACAAGATTTCATATTTCAATACACATCCCATACATAGAGATAAAAATCATTCATATGGTGAACACCTGGTAACCGACATTAACAAGATGCATATATAAGAATATCCCCATCATTCCGGGACACCCTTCGGATATGATATAAATTTCGAAGTACTAAAGCATCCGGTACTTTGGATGGGGCTTGTTGGGCCCGATAGATCTATCTTTAGGATTCGCGTCAATTAGGGTGTCTGTTCCCTAATTCTTAGATTACCAGACTCAATAAAAAGGGGCATATTCGATTTCGATAATTCAACCATATAATGTAGTTTCACGTACTTGTGTCTATTTTGTAAATCATTTATAAAACCTGCATGTATTCTCATCCCAAAAATATTAGATTTTAAAAGTGGGACTATAACTCACTTTCACAGATTTTTTACTTCGTCGGGAAGTAAGACTTGGCCACTGGTTGATTCACGAACCTATAACAATATATACATATATATCAAAGTATGTTCAAAATATATTTACAACACTTTTAATATATTTTGATGTTTTAAGTTTATTAAGTCAGCTGTCCTCGTTAGTAACCTACAACTAGTTGTCCACAGTTAGATGTACAGAAATAAATCGATAAATATTATCTTGAATCAATCCACGACCCAGTGTATACGTATCTCAGTATTGATCACAACTCAAACTATATATATTTTGGAATCAACCTCAACCCTGTATAGCTAACTCCAACATTCACATATAGAGTGTCTATGGTTGTTCCGAAATATATATAGATGTGTCGACATGATAGGTCGAAACATTGTATACGTGTCTATGGTATCTCAAGATTACATAATATACAATACAATTTGATTAAGTTATGGTTGGAATAGATTTGTTACCAATTTTCACGTAGCTAAAATGAGAAAAATTATCCAATCTTGTTTTACCCATAACTTCTTCATTTTAAATCCGTTTTGAGTGAATCAAATTGCTATGGTTTCATATTGAACTCTATTTTATGAATCTAAACAGAAAAAGTATAGGTTTATAGTCGGAAAAATAAGTTACAAGTCATTTTTGTAAAGGCAGTCATTTCAGTCGAAAGAACGACGTCTAGATGACCATTTTAGAAAACATACTTCCACTTTGAGTTTAACCATAATTTTTGGATATAGTTTCATGTTCATAATAAAAATCATTTTCTCAGAATAACAACTTTTAAATCAAAGTTTATCATAGTTTTTAATTAACTAACCCAAAACAGCCCGCGGTGTTACTACGACGGCGTAAATCCGGTTTTACGGTGTTTTTCGTGTTTCCAGGTTTTAAATCATTAAGTTAGCATATCATATAGATATAGAACATGTGTTTAGTTGATTTTAAAAGTCAAGTTAGAAGGATTAACTTTTGTTTGCGAACAAGTTTAGAATTAACTAAACTATGTTCTAGTGATTACAAGTTTAAACCTTCGAATAAGATAGCTTTATATGTATGAATCGAATGATGTTATGAACATCATTACTACCTTAAGTTCCTTGGATAAACCTACTGGAAAAGATAAAAATGGATCTTGCTTCAATGGATCCTTGGATGGCTCGAAGTTCTTGAAGCAGAATCATGACACGAAAACAAGTTCAAGTAAGATCATCACTTGAAATAAGATTGTTATTGTTATAGAAATTGAACCAAAGTTTGAATATGATTATTACCTTGTATTAGAATGATAACCTACTGTAAGAAACAAAGATTTCTTGAGGTTGGATGATCACCTTACAAGATTGGAAGTGAGCTAGCAAACTTGAAAGTATTCTTGATTTTATGAAACTAGAACTTTTGGAATTTATGAAGAACACTTAGAACTTGAAGATAGAACTTGAGAGAGATCAATTAGATGAAGAAAATTGAAGAATTAAAGTGTTTGTAGGTGTTTTTGGTCGTTGGTGTATGGATTAGATATAAAGGATATGTAATTTTGTTTTCATGTAAATAAGTCATGAATGATTACTCATATTTTTGTAATTTTATGAGATATTTCATGCTAGTTGCCAAATGATGGTTCCCATATGTGTTAGGTGACTCACATGGGCTGCTAAGAGCTGATCATTGGAGTGTATATACCAATAGTACATACATCTAAAAGCTGTGTATTGTACGAGTACGAATACGGGTGCATACGAGTAGAATTGTTGATGAAACTGAACGAGGATGTAATTGTAAGCATTTTTGTTAAGTAGAAGTATTTTGATAAGTGTCTTGAAGTCTTTCAAAAGTGTATGAATACATATTAAAACACTACATGTATATACATTTTAACCGAGTCGTTAAGTCATCGTTAGTCGTTACATGTAAATGTTATTTTGAAACCTTTAGGTTAACGATCTTGTTGAATGTTGTTAATCCATTGTTTATTATAACAAATGAGATGTTAAATTATTATATTATCATGATATATAATATATCTTAGTATGATGTATATACAGTTAAATGTCGTTACAACGATAATCGTTACATATATGTCTCGTTTCGAAATCATTAAGTTAGTAGTCTTATTTTTACATATGTATTTCATTGTTAATACACTTAATAATATATTTACTTATCATTTAACATAATTAACCAAGTGTATCAATATCTTAATATGATTCATATGTACCTAGTAAGACGTTGTTATAACGATAATCGTTATATATATCGTTTTCGAGTTTCTTAAATTAATAGTCTCATTTTTATGTATATAACTCATTGTTAAAATACCTAATGAGATACATACTTATAATAAAAACATGTTAACTATATATATAACCATATATATGTCATTGTATAGTTTTTACAAGTTTTAACGTTCGTGAATCACCGGTCAACTTGGGTGGTCAATTGTCTATATGAAACATATTTCAATTAATCAAGTCTTAACAAGTTTGATTGCTTAACAAGTTGGAAACATTTAATCATGTAAATATCAATCTCAATTAATATATATAAACATGGAAAAGTTTGGGTCACTACAGTACCTACCCGTTAAATAAATTTCGTCCCGAAATTTTAAGCTGTTGAAGGTGTTGACGAATCTTCTGGAAATAGATGCGGGTATTTCTTCTTCATCTGATCTTCACGCTCCCAGGTGAACTCGGGTCCTCTACGAGCATTCCATCGAACCTTAACAATTGGTATCTTGTTTTGCTTAAGTCTTTTAACCTCACGATCCATTATTTCGACGGGTTCTTCGATGAATTGAAGTTTTTCGTTGATTTGGATTTCATCTAACGGAATAGTGAGATCTTCTTTAGCAAAACATTTCTTCAAATTCGAGACGTGGAAAGTGTTATGTACAGCCGCGAGTTGTTGAGGTAACTCAAGTCGGTAAGCTACTGGTCCGACACGATCAATAATCTTGAATGGTCCAATATACCTTGGATTTAATTTCCCTCGTTTACCAAATCGAACAACGCCTTTCCAAGGTGCAACTTTAAGCATGACCATCTCTCCAATTTCAAATTCTATATCTTTTCTTTTAATGTCAGCGTAGCTCTTTTGTCGACTTTGGGCGGTTTTCAACCGTTGTTGAATTTGGATGATCTTCTCGGTAGTTTCTTGTATAATCTCCGGACCCGTAATCTGTCTATCCCCCACTTCACTCCAACAAATCGGAGACCTGCACTTTCTACCATAAAGTGCTTCAAACGGCGCCATCTCAATGCTTGAATGGTAGCTGTTGTTGTAGGAAAATTCTGCTAACGGTAGATGTCGATCCCAACTGTTTTCGAAATCAATAACACATGCTCGTAGCATGTCTTCAAGCGTTTGTATCGTCCTTTCACTCTGCCCATCAGTTTGTGGATGATAGGCAGTTCTCATGTCTAGACGAGTTCCTAATGCTTGCTGTAATGTCTGCCAGAATCTTGAAATAAATCTGCCATCCCTATCAGAGATAATAGAGATTGGTATTCCATGTCTGGAGACGACTTCCTTCAAATACAGTCGTGCTAACTTCTCCATCTTGTCATCTTCTCTTATTGGCAGGAAGTGTGCTGATTTGGTGAGACGATCAACTATTACCCAAATAGTATCAAAACCACTTGCAGTCCTTGGCAATTTAGTGATGAAATCCATGGTAATGTTTTCCCATTTCCATTCCGGGATTTCGGGTTGTTGAAGTAGACCTGATGGTTTCTGATGCTCAGCTTTGACCTTAGAACACGTCAAACATTCTCCTACGTATTTAGCAACATCGGCTTTCATACCCGGCCACCAAAAATGTTTCTTGAGATCCTTGTACATCTTCCCCGTTCCAGGATGTATTGAGTATCTGGTTTTATGAGCTTCTCTAAGTACCATTTCTCTCATATCTCCAAATTTTGGTACCCAAATCCTTTCAGCCCTATACCGGGTTCCGTCTTCTCGAATATTAAGATGCTTCTCCGATCCTTTGGGTATTTCATCCTTTAAATTTCCCTCTTTTAAAACTCCTTGTTGCGCCTCCTTTATTTGAGTAGTAAGGTTAGTGTGAATCATTATATTCATAGATTTTACTCGAATGGGTTCTCTGTCCTTTCTGCTCAAGGCGTCGGCTACCACATTTGCCTTTCCCGGGTGGTAACGAATCTCAAAGTCGTAATCATTCAACAATTCAATCCACCTACGCTGCCTCATATTCAGTTATTTCTGATTAAATATGTGTTGAAGACTTTTGTGGTCGGTATATATAATACTTTTGACCCCATATAAGTAGTGCCTCCAAGTCTTTAATGCAAAAACAACCGCGCCTAATTCCAAATCATGCGTCGTATAATTTTGCTCGTGAATCTTCAATTGTCTAGACGCATAAGCAATCACCTTCGTTCGTTGCATTAATACACAACCGAGACCTTGCTTTGATGCGTCACAATAAATCACAAAATCATCATTCCCTTCAGGCAATGACAATATAGGTGCCGTAGTTAGCTTTTTCTTCAATAATTGAAACGCCTTCTCTTGTTCATCCTTCCATTCAAATTTCTTCCCTTTATGCGTTAATGCAGTCAAGGGTTTTGCTATTTTGGAGAAATCTTGGATGAATCTTCTGTAGTAACCAGCCAATCCTAAAAATTGACGTATATGCTTCGGAGTTTTTGGGGTTTCCCACTTTTCAACGGTTTCGATCTTTGCCAGGTCCACCTGGATACCTTCGTTGTTCACTATGTGACCGAGGAATTGAACTTCTTCCAACCAAAATGCACACTTTGAAAACTTAGCGTACAATTCTTCCTTCCTCAATACTTCTAACACCTTTCTCAAATGTTCTTCGTGCTCTTGATCATTCTTTGAGTAAATAAGTATGTCATCGATGAAAACAATGACAAACTTGTCAAGATATGGCCCACACACTCGGTTCATAAGGTCCATGAACACAGCTGGTGCATTAGTTAAACCAAACGGCATGACCATAAACTCGTAATGACCGTAACGTGTTCTGAAAGCAGTCTTTGGAATATCATCTTCTTTCACCCGCATTTGATGATACCTGGAACGTAAGTCAATCTTTGAATAAACAGACGAGCCTTGTAGTTGATCAAATAAGTCGTCGATTCTCGGTAGTGGGTAGCGGTTCTTGATGGTAAGTTTGTTCAACTCTCGGTAGTCGATACACAACCTGAATGTACCATCTTTCTTCTTGACAAACAAAACAGGAGCTCCCCATGGTGATGTGCTTGGTCGAATGAAACCACGCTCTAAAAGTTCTTGTAATTGGCTTTGCAGTTCTTTCATCTCGCTGGGTGCGAGTCTGTAAGGAGCACGAGCTATTGGTGCAGCTCCTGGTACAAGATCTATTTGAAATTCAACGGATCGATGTGGGGGTAATCCCGGTAATTCTTTCGGAAATACATCAGGAAATTCTTTTGCGACGGGAACATCATTGATGCTCTTTTCTTCAGTTTGTACTTTCTCGACGTGTGCTAGAACAGCATAGCAACCTTTTCTTATTAGTTTTTGTGCCTTCAAATTACTAATAAGATGTAGCTTCGTGTTGCCCTTTTCTCCGTACACCATTAAGGGTTTTCCTTTTTCTCGTATAATGCGAATTGCATTTTTGTAACAAACGATCTCCGCTTTCACTTCTTTCAACCAGTCCATACCGATTATCACATCAAAACTCCCTAACTCTACTGGTATCAAATCAATCTTAAATGTTTCGCTAACCAGTTTAATTTCTCGATTCCGACATATATTATCTGCTGAAATTAATTTACCATTTGCTAATTCGAGTAAAAATTTACTATCCAAAGGCGTCAATGGACAACTTAATTTAGCACAAAAATCTCTACTCATATAGCTTCTATCCGCACCCGAATCAAATAAAACGTAAGCAGATTTATTGTCAATAAGAAACGTACCCGAACAAGCTCCAGGTCTTCCTGTGCCTCTGCCGCATTAATATTGAAAACTCTTCCACGGCCTTGTCCATTCGTGTTCTCCTGGTTCGGGCAATTTCTAATGATGTGGCCCGGTTTTCCACATTTATAACAAACTACATTGGCATAACATGCTCCGACACTACTTGCTCCGCCATTACTCGTTCCGAAACCATTTGTTCCTTTCGTTCTATTAACCCCTGGTCCGTAGACCTCTCACTTCGTCGCGCTATGACCATTTCTTTTACACTTGTTGCAAAATTTGGTGCAGAACCCCGAGTGATACTTTTCACACCTTTGGCATAGCTGCTTCTGATTGTTGTTGTTGTTGCGATTATTATTGTTGTTGGGATGATTGTTGTAGTTGCTGTTGTTGTTGTTGTTGTTGTTGTTGTTGTTGGGCTGTTTGTTGTAGTTGCGATTGATGTTGCGATTGTTGGGATAATTGTTGCGATTATTGTTGTAATTGCTGTTGTTGTTGTATTGGTGATTCTTATCACCATTTTCCTCCCACTTTCCTTTGACTTGCTTCACATTGGCCTCTTCAGCAGTATGTTCTTTAATTCTTTCTTCAATCTGGTTCACTAGTTTGTGAGCCATTCTACATGCCTGTTGTATGGAGGCGGGCTCGTGTGAACTTATATCTTCTTGGATTCTTTCCGGTAATCCTTTCACAAACGCGTCCATCTTCTCTTCCTCATCTTCGAATGCTCCCGGACACAATAGGCATAATTCTGTGAATCGTCTTTCGTACGTGGTAATATCAAATCCTTGGGTTCGTAACCCTCTGAGTTCTGTCTTGAGCTTATTGACCTCGGTTCTGGGACGGTATTTCTCGTTCATTAAGTGCTTGAATGCTGACCACGGTAGTGCGTACGCATCGTCTTATCCCACTTGCTCTAGATAGGTATTCCACCATGTTAACACAGAACCTGTGAAGGTATGCGTAGCGTACTTCACTTTGTCCTCTTCAGTACACTTACTTATGGCAAACACCAATTCGACCTTCTCGGTCCACCGTTTCAATTCGATCGGTCCTTCGGTTCCATCAAATTCCAAAGGTTTGCAGGCAGTGAATTCTTTGTAGATGCATCCTACACGATTTCCTGTACTGCTAGATCCAAGGTTATTGTTGGTATGTAGCGCAGCCTGTACTGCGGCTATATTTGAAGCTAGAAAAGTACGGAATTCCTCTTCATTCATATTCACGGTGTGTCGAGTAGTCGGTGCCATTTCCTTCAAAATAGTCAAATGGAACAAGTTAATCATACAGAATATTAAGAGTAGTTAATAGTATTTCGTAGCATAATATGAACTCATTTATAAAAGCTTTTTCTTCATATTAGCGTTTTATAAGTTTAAATTCGGGTAGTACCTACCCGTTAAGTTCATACTTAGTAGCTAATATACAATTCAACTACTACAATTCTATATGAAAAACTGATTATAATAATATTTCGCGTTCAAACTTTTACACAATATTTTACAAACTTACAATACCGCTTATTTTACATATAGCATGAAATATAGCACACAATAAATTTGATACAAGATGGTTGTGAAGATAATTCTAGCTAGTACACAAGTCGTTCAGCAAAGGCAATAAAGACACGTAATTCATACGTCCAGAAACAAGTCATGCATTCTGGTTTTACTAGGATTACTTCCCATCCTTGGTCTTGTGGAACATAACCGTTATGGCCGTTGATAAGACAGCGTGTTGTAACGTCGTCAAAGGGACGAGGGTTACGTAATGTCTAACAGTCCCGTAACAATCTAAAAACCTCATTTCTTACCCCAATTACCGACTCCGTCACTTGTGGGAACGTTTTGTTTAATAGTTGTAGCCCGATGTTCTTGTTCTCACTTTGGTGAGAAGCGAACATTACTAATCCGTAAGCATAACATGCTTCTTTATGTTGCATGTTAGCCGCTTTTTCTAAATCACGAAGTCCAATATTCGGATATATTGAGTCAAAATAATTTCTTAACCCGTTGCGTAAAATAGCATTTGGGTTCCCCGCAATATATGCGTCAAAGTAAACACATCGTAACTTATAGGTTTCCCAATGTGATATCCCCCATCTTTCAAACGAAAGCCTTTTATAAACCAACGCATTCTTGGAACGTTCTTCGAATGTCTTACAAACTGATCTCGTCTTAAATAGTTGTGCCGAAGAATTCTGACCGACTCTAGACAAGATTTCATCAATCATGTCTCCGGGTAGGTCTCTTAAAATATTGGGTTGTCTATCCATTTTGTGTTTTTAAACTGTAAAATAGACAAGAGTTAGATTCATAAAAAAAATACTTATTAATACAAGCAATTTTTACATATATCATAAAGCATAAGCACACTATATTACATATATTACACCACACGAATACAGCTATCTTATTCCGACTCGCTTGTTTCTTCTTCTTCGGTTTTGGTTCGTTTTGCCTAGTTTCTAGGGATATATGATGTTCCCCTAATACGAGCCGTAATTTTCCACATTGGTTTAGAAAAACCTGGTGGTTTAGAGGTTCCCGGGTCATTGTTACAACTTAAGGACTTCGGGGGTTGACGATACATATAAAGTTCATCGGGGTTGGAATTAGATTTCTCTATTTTTATGCCCTTTTCCTTATTATTTTCTTTTGCCTTTTTAAATTCAATTGGGGTAATTTCTATAACATCATCGGAATTCGATTCATCGGAGAATTGGTAATCCTCCCAATATTTTGCTTCCTTGGCGGAAACACCATTGACCATAATTAACCTTGGTCGGTTGGTTGAGGATTTTATTTTACTTAACCGTTTTATTATTTCCCCCACCGGTTCTATTTCTTCATCCGGTTCCGATTCTTCTTCCGGTTCCGATTCTTCTTCCGGTTCCGACTCTTCTTCCGGTTCCTCTTCGGGAACTTGTGAATCAGTCCACGAATCATTCCAATTTACATTTGACTCTTCATTATTATTAGGTGAGTCAATGGGACTTGTTCTAGAGGTAGACATCTATCACATAATATCAAACGCGTTAAGAGATTAATATATCACATAATATTCACATGTTAAAAATATATAGTTTCCAACAAAATTTGTTAAGCAATCATTTTTCAAGTAAACACGGTCGAAGTCCAGACTCACTAATGCATCCTAACAAACTCGATAAGACACACTAATGCAAAATTCTGGTTCTCTAAGACCAACGCTCGGATACCAACTGAAATGTCCCGTTCTTATTGATTAAAAACGTTCCATATTAATTGATTTCTTTGCGAGGTTTTGACCTCTATATGAGACGTTTTTTCAAAGACTGCATTCATTTTAAAATAAACCATAACCTTTATTTCATCAATAAAGGTTTAAAAAAGCTTTACGTAGATTATCAAATAATGATAATCTAAAATATCCTGTTTACACACGACCATTACATAATGGTTTACAATACAAATATGTTACAACAAAATAAGTTTCTTGAATGCAGTTTTTACACAATATCATACAAGCATGGACTCCAAATCTCGTCCTTATTTAAGTATGCGACAGCGGAAGCTCTTAATAATCACCTGAGAATAAACATGCTTAAAACGTCAACAAAAATGTTGGTGAGTTATAGGTTTAACCTATATATATCAAATCATAATAATAGACCACAAGATTTCATATTTCAATACACATCCCATACATAGAGATAAAAATCATTTATATGGTGAACACCTGGTAACCGACATTAACAAGATGCATATATAAGAATATCCCCATCATTCCGGGACACCCTTCGGATATGATATAAATTTCGAAGTACTAAAGCATCCGGTACTTTGGATGGGGCTTGTTGGGCCCGATAGATCTATCTTTAGGATTCGCGTCAATTAGGGTGTCTGTTCCCTAATTCTTAGATTACCAGACTCAATAAAAAGGGGCATATTCGATTTCGATAATTCAACCATATAATGTAGTTTCACGTACTTGTGTCTATTTTGTAAATCATTTATAAAACCTGCATGTATTCTCATCCCAAAAATATTAGATTTTAAAAGTGGGACTATAACTCACTTTCACAGATTTTTTACTTCGTCGGGAAGTAAGACTTGGCCACTGGTTGATTCACGAACCTATAACAATATATACATATATATCAAAGTATGTTCAAAATATATTTACAACACTTTTAATATATTTTGATGTTTTAAGTTTATTAAGTCAGCTGTCCTCGTTAGTAACCTACAACTAGTTGTCCACAGTTAGATGTACAGAAATAAATCGATAAATATTATCTTGAATCAATCCACGACCCAGTGTATACGTATCTCAGTATTGATCACAACTCAAACTATATATATTTTAGAATCAACCTCAACCCTGTATAGCTAACTCCAACATTCACATATAGAGTGTCTATGGTTGTTCCGAAATATATATAGATGTGTCGACATGATAGGTCGAAACATTGTATACGTGTCTATGGTATCTCAAGATTACATAATATACAATACAAGTTGATTAAGTTATGGTTGGAATAGATTTGTTACCAATTTTCACGTAGCTAAAATGAGAAAAATTATCCAATCTTGTTTTACCCATAACTTCTTCATTTTAAATCCGTTTTGAGTGAATCAAATTGCTATGGTTTCATATTGAACTCTATTTTATGAATCTAAACAGAAAAAGTATAGGTTTATAGTCGGAAAAATAAGTTACAAGTCGTTTTTGTAAAGGCAGTCATTTCAGTCGAAAGAACGACGTCTAGATGACCATTTTAGAAAACATACTTTCACTTTGAGTTTAACCATAATTTTTGGATATAGTTTCATGTTCATAATAAAAATCATTTTCTCAGAATAACAACTTTTAAATCAAAGTTTATCATAGTTTTTAATTAACTAACCCAAAACAGCCCGCGGTGTTACTACGACGGCGTAAATCCGGTTTTACGGTGTTTTTCGTGTTTCCAGTTTTTAAATCATTAAGTTAGCATATCATATAGATATAGAACATGTGTTTAGTTGATTTTAAAAGTCAAGTTAGAAGGATTAACTTTTGTTTGCGAACAAGTTTAGAATTAACTAAACTATGTTCTAGTGATTACAAGTTTAAACCTTCGAATAAGATAGCTTTATATGTATGAATCGAATGATGTTATGAACATCATTACTACCTTAAGTTCCTTGGATAAAACTACTGGAAAATAGAAAAATGGATCTAGCTTCAATGGATCCTTGGATGGCTCGAAGTTCTTGAAGCAGAATCATGACACGAAAACAAGTTCAAGTAAGATCATCACTTGAAATAAGATTGTTATAGTTATAGAAATTGAACCAAAGTTTGAATATGATTATTACCTTGTATTAGAATGATAACCTACTGTAAGAAACAAAGATTTCTTGAGGTTGGATGATCACCTTACAAGATTGGAAGTGAGCTAGCAAACTTGAAAGTATTCTTGATTTTATGAAACTAGAACTTTTGGAATTTATGAAGAACACTTAGAACTTGAAGATAGAACTTGAGAGAGATCAATTAGATGAAGAAAATTGAAGAATGAAAGTGTTTGTAGGTGTTTTTGGTCGTTGGTGTATGGATTAGATATAAAGGATATGTAATTTTGTTTTCATGTAAATAAGTCATGAATGATTACTCATATTTTTGTAATTTTATGAGATATTTCATGCTAGTTGCCAAATGATGGTTCCCACATGTGTTAGGTGACTCACATGGGCTGCTAAGAGCTGATAATTGGAGTGTATATACCAATAGTACATACATCTAAAAGCTGTGTATTGTACGAGTACGAATACGGGTGCATACGAGTAGAATTGTTGATGAAACTGAACGAGGATGTAATTGTAAGCATTTTTGTTAAGTAGAAGTATTTTGATAAGTGTCTTGAAGTCTTTCAAAAGTGTATGAATACATATTAAAACACTACATGTATATACATTTTAACTGAGTCGTTAAGTCATCGTTAGTCGTTACATGTAAATGTTGTTTTGAAACCTTTAGGTTAACGATCTTGTTGAATGTTGTTAATCCATTGTTTATTATAACAAATGAGATGTTAAATTATTATATTATCATGATATTATGATATATAATATATCTTAGTATGATGTATATACAGTTAAATGTCGTTACAACGATAATCGTTACATATATGTCTCGTTTCGAAATCATTAAGTTAGTAGTCTTATTTTTACATATGTATTTCATTGTTAATACACTTAATAATATATTTACTTATAATTTAACATAATTAACCAAGTGTATCAATATCTTAATATGATTCATATGTACCTAGTAAGACGTTGTTATAACGATAATCGTTATATATATCGTTTTCGAGTTTCTTAAATTAATAGTCTCATTTTTATGTATATAACTCATTGTTAAAATACCTAATGAGATACATACTTATAATAAAAACATGTTAACTATATATAAAACCATATATATATCATTGTATAGTTTTTACAAGTTTTAACGTTCGTGAATCACCGGTCAACTTGGGTGGTCAATTGTCTATATGAAACATATTTCAATTAATCAAGTCTTAACAAGTTTGATTGCTTAACATGTTGGAAACATTTAATCATGTAAATATCAATCTCAATTAATATATATAAACATGAAAAAGTTCAGGTCACTACACATGCCACTCTTTTAAATATGACGGTTGTGTACACCTCACAAATAGGTCATTCCTTTTAAAGCTGGCGGTTGTATACTAAAATCAAAGTACTAAAGCAGTTCAAATTCTCTGACTGGGGCTTGTCAAGGCCCATAGATCTATCTTTAGGATTCGCGTTAATTAGGGGCCAGTTCCCTAATTCTTAGATTACCAGACTGAAAGGGGTGATATCCGGTGTATTCGTAACTCAATCGCAGAATGTTTTTAAGTACTTGTGTCTATTCTGTCAAACGTTTATAAAAGTAGCGCATGTATTCTCAGTCCCAAAAATATATATTGCAAAAGCATTTAAAAAGGGAGTAATGAAACTCACAATACTGTATTTCGTAGTAAAAATACATATGACGTCATTGAAAACGAGTAGGGTTGGCCTCGGATTCACGAACCTATATTAAGTATATATCTTTATATGTTGGTCAATATCTGTCTAACAATTTAGGTCAAGTCATAGTGTATCACAATCCTAATGCTCGAGACCGATATGCAAAAGTCAACAAAAGTCAACTTGACTCAAAATGCCTTCCAAAATCTATATATGTTTATTATATAACTTAAATATAGTCGTTTTATATATTTAAATATATTTATCACATTTTATTAAAGTAAGTAATACAAGTCATTTATTAATAAATAAAAATTTATATTAGTATTTATATATAATAAAAATATACCTTTATATATCTTAAGTAATAAAATTTATGAAGTTCACTTAATATCATAAAATATAGTGGTATGTATTATTAATGTAAATATATTATGTGTGGTAAAAATATATTTGTATCACATATTTAATTGATAAAATAATATTGATAATAACAATAATGAGTAAAAGTTGTATTATTTTGTAATAATAATTATTATTATTCTACTAATAATATTAATAAAAATATTTATATTTACTAATTATGATATTAATTATAAAATGATAATTCTAATCATGATACTTTTAATAATAACGATACTTTTTAATATTAACTGTAATAATAATAATATTTTATAAAATAATAATTCTACTTAAAATGATAATTTTTAATAATCATAATGATAATAATAATGATATTTTATAATAACAATGATATTTCTATTAAAAATGATAATTTAAATAAAAATGATAGTTTTAATATTAATGATACTTTTAATAATAATTATAATAATATTAATGGTAATACTAATAATTATTAAAATGATAATAATAATAATAATAATAATAATAATAATAATAATAATAATAATAATAATAATAATAATAATAATAATAATATTATTATTATTATTATTATTATTATTAATAACCTTAGTGATAATAACGATAGTATTAATAATAACAATAATAATTTTTAATGATAATACTTATATTGATAACGATAATGATATTAATAATAATAATTATTAGATAATAATAATAACGATGATAATAACAACGATAGTAATAACAATAGCAATCATTTTAATAATAATACTTAAAATTAATAATAATTCAGTTGGCCATATCTTTTAATCCGTTCATCGAAACCATACGATTTCTAAATGAAAAGTTATTAATTTTTTGCCAGCTTTCCAACGACATGCATATCATATACCTTATCTCAGTAGCATATGTATTAAATTTGTAATTTATCATAAACTATTTAACGACGAACTTAAGCATACAAGCATGCATAAACATATATACTCGAGCACTAGACATGGATACACTATTTATATATAAAAGATAAGATATGAGTGCTCACGTATCAATATTGAGATTCAATATTGCAGGAAAGTGCGTAGACGCAACGGAGATGATAAACACTAGTTGACCTCACGAACAAAATCCATGAACCATACCCATGACCTCCATAGCTATAACCCATAAATCCCAAAGCTTAACCGGTTTGAAAACCCGTTTTACTCGAACAGCACTCCGTCGTAGTATTTTATGTATATACTAATAATAATACTACTACTAATAATAATACGATTAATAATAATAATAATAATAATAGTAATAATAATAATAATAATAATAATAATAATAATATTAATAATAATAATAATAATAATAATAATAATAATAATAATAATAATAATAATAATAAATATATATTATAGATTGAGAGAAGAGATAATGGATTCGGCAGCAAAAACGATCGAGCTTTATAGGTTGAAACCGGAATCCAATGCTCCGTGATTGCGGAGCTTCTATGTCCAATTTGGCAGCGATCGTGTCACTGTGCTGTCCAGCTCATTCCCCTGATCAATCATGTTGCCGACGTTTTTTTTATATTATATAATAATATATATATTTAATTTATATAATTATATATATATAATATTATATTCTAGTGCAAAGTTAAAACATAAAATTAGTTCCGATGACTTGTACGTTGGAAAACGGTTTATGTATCGGTTCCAGTTTATCGAACATCGTTACGTACTCTTAAAAAACTTGTACTTTACGTTTCGTGATTCGTACCTTTATCAAAATATAGACTTAAATTATCAATGAACTATATCACTTGAAATGTAACTTGAACGTTCGAGTGTTTGGTCATTTGCTTCTTTAATTCAACTTCTCGTGATTTATATATACGATTTAAATCAAAACGTTTTGTATCTAGTTAATATTTAATCACTTTGTAAATATATATATATATATATATATATATATATATATATATATATATATATATATATATATATATCTCCATTTAAAATATAAATTTGTATATAATTAAAATATTTATTTAATAATATAATATTTTAGTTTTTCAAAAATAATTATATTTCAATGTTCATTTATAATCGTTTAAATGATAGAAAATATTATGTCGTATCACGTTTACGTTTTTGAAACACTATATATATATATATATATATATATATATATATATATATATATATATATATATATATATATATATATATATATATATATATATATATATATATATTTGTAATTTATAATGTAAAGTTTTAATTAAATTCTTCAAAATTCATAAACAAATTATCTTATAAAACGTTTTAATAATAAAATTCTTTTTAAACTAAAGACATTTTTGTACGTTTGACACTAAATCAAATAAATATGATAATTTTATTTTAAAAAACTAAATATATCAAAGAATCATTTTGTTAAAAGGTTAAAATAATGGAAATCATTTTATCATAAAACGTTTTAGAAAATTAAAATTATATATACTCATAATAGGTTTCAAATTTTTAAATTACCGTTTATTGATGAAGCGTGGGATAAAGTCCAAAGGTTAAATGAACGTATGAAATCATTTTAAGGTAAAATGTTGATATCTATTTTCTAAGTTATCTATCTTCCATATCTTTACTTTCACACTAAATAATATGAAAGTTAAATAGTCGATGCATATATAGGACATCGAACAGGAAATCCACTAACCCTTGTCTACTTTCCGTTAATTGACACTTTACCAATAATTCTAAATATCGTTAAAAAGGAAAGGTTTCCTAAATCAAAGTGGACCTCACAACAGAGACTCGTAATCATATCACAATGTATCTGATAATTTAATCATTTGATATTATCTTTTAATTCCGTCGATAAAATGTATTGAAACAAATACGTTCATGTAAAGTATTATACGTCTAATACTTTGTTAACATTTTCAATTACTATAATTATATATTATATATACATATCTATATACACATAAATGTTCGTAAATCGTCGAGCACAGTCAAAAGGGTAAATGAATACATGAATGTAGTTCCAAAATTTTTGAGATTCAACATTACAAACTTTGCTTATCGTGTCGGAAACATATATAGATTAAGTTTAAATTTGGTTGGAAATTTCCAGGTCGTCACAGTACCTACCCGTTAAAGAAATTTCATCCCGAAATTTGATTGAGATAGTCATGGCTGACAATAAGTATGTTTTCAAGACGAATATGAGTTGATAAATAGAGTTTTATCAACATTGAGTAATATGGATAAAACAATTCGTTTATGTGAAGAGTACGAGTGAAGCTATCACAAAAGAGTGATATGAATAAATGCAGTTTGTCTTAACTGGTGTCGTAGTCTTGGTTGATTTCCGGAATTCAAGGAATTTAGAGGAAATTTTCGTAATAAGATTTGATTCTTCGGTTATTAAGGAAATTGAAATCCTCTTTGGTTAAATGCGATGATCTGTCTCGATTGCTCTGTCTGATATTACACTATAAATCCACTCCCTACGTTTCCTTATTCCCACAACTTACACCTTCTATTCTTTCTCCCTCAATTCATACTTTAAAGCATTCATCAATATGCTCCATTCTGTTTTGATTCTTGATATACTCCTAACTTTTATATCTGTCTTTCTTCTTTTTCATCTGCCGCTAGAGGAATCTATTTACTTCTACTATACTCTTGGGTTTATAGTGTTTCTAGTTCTCCCGTGTCTTTATATTGCTATATGCATTGATATACACGGTTTGTAATTTCTGAGTTGTTGTTGAGCTTTATTTCTTCCCTTATATTTCGGAGTCCCATACTTTTGTTTTCTCTTCCCGACTTTAAGTCAAGCGAATAATGGTCCAGAATTCGTAGATCGATATGAACATAGTTAATGTTATAAGAAAGAAATGGTAATAGCACAATCTGACTTTTCAAATTACCAGAATTCAAGAGAAAAGATAGAACTGTCAGGAAGATATGTTCTCGATATGTTTGGAGATTAGGTAGAATGTAAGAGTCGTGTAACATGGTATATGATGACGTTATGGTATGTGAATAATCATTTTCCATTATAAACTCAGCATGACTTACTGTAATATAATCACGTTGATCAAGTGTCATTATATTATACTAACTCATGCTTCAATTCCCAACACTACTTCAAAAACATTCATATTTTAAATTTGAATTTTTCAGAATTTAGAAACTAAAACAGTTTCCTTTCTGATGTATCACTGATATCGGGAAGAGATGAATGATTTTAGATAAGAATAGTTATGAAAATATCTTCAGAAATATCGAGGATATTTATAATGAAAGATACGATGATATCTTAGAATTTTTAATATCAAAGGATGATAAAGAAGATTTGTCCGTAAAGGTTTAGAGTCAGGAGCAAGGTATTCGTTAATAACTTCAGCAGACACTGAATCATTTGGATTCTTTGAAGGTAGGTTTAGTCTTTGTGATTTGTCTACAGCCTCCTTCATGGTTTGCTTAATCCGTTTTCCAGTTCCAAACCTTCTCTTTTTCTGAACTTTTTCAACATATTATTCTTTATCATCAAGCTTTTGACTGTTAAGGTCGTTTACAGTTTTTGCTGCTTCATTCAACTTTTTCAGAGTATTGATTCGTAGACTGGGTGCTTTTCAGAATTTCAGAATGGAAGATCATAATTCTAAGAGATAAATGTTATATGTATACATATAATTGTTGATGTAGAAACGCTGCGAGATTCGGAATATTGATTGATAATTCCCGGTAGTTGGTATGGCAATTATTGTTACAAGATGTAGATGAGTACATGATAGGGTTTCAATGAATATAATGATTTTTTGAAAAGTCAAAGATCAATGAAGTTGTTGGTAAGTTTGCTGCTAATGTGGTGTGTTATAAAAGGTTCCTCGGTAACGATGACGAAAAGGGTAACCGTATATATTAAGGTTAAGATAAGGTTAATTCGAATGAAAAGTCAAAATCGGCTTGTTGAAGCTGTGATAAAATTTGCTACTTTGAAAAGGGATTGCAAAGTTATTTTTTGGTAATAAATGCCAAAGGATCTGACACAGATATGTGTTAAACTTTTACTTAGGTTTCGAGAGTTTTCTAGGTGCATAACTGTGGATAACATTTGGTTGGATCATCATCTCGATTGTTTCTTAATTGAGGTGTTTTCAAGAATCATGAAGGGTTTGAACGCATTTTTCTGGGTTTCATGAATAAAAGTGATGTTCTAGCACAGTTTTGAATTCAAAGTATGGCTTTGAAAGATGTAGGAATCTAAGAGTGATGTTTTCTGTTAAATCTTGACTTGGATTCTGATTTGTCAAAATCAGAATATGTAATTGGATTTGAATGAGTATGGTTGCTTTGATTTCTATGAAAGAATGTATATTATTATGAAAGTAGTGAGTATAGTTGGTGATTGCTGAATCAGAATCGAAGAATGTAACATATTAATTGTGAACTTAAATATCTCTCGGGTATTACCTACCCGTTAAAAAAATTTCACAAGTAATCTTTTATACAAGAGAATTTGCATTACAGTCTTTATGAAAATATATGTATATTTTCTTCAGATGTAATACAGATTTAATGAGTTAATATTACATTAAACTCATTTGATTTATGGTTGGAATTTTAATTGAGAAATCCCTAAAACTTTAGAAGTTACGTAATCTTCACTGAGTAATTCTTCTATTTAAATGAAATTATGAATTACCACTTCATTATTCATCTATTGATATTTCTTCGATGAATGATGTTAGTGTTTGTGGAAATTCTTGTGAACTTCGCAAGACACAAATGATGATTTCTAGAAATTTTCGAGTATATCGAAAATGAAAGTGTAAAATCAAACTTATAATTGAATAATACACTTGGTTTATTATGAAATGGAATTCATTGAGTTGAAATAGAGATTGTATTTAACGATGGTTAAGTTGTTAACGAAGGATGTACATTATAGCATATTAATATGAACTAACCGAGTAGTACCTATCAGTTAAGATTCACATGTAATATGAAATGTCCCGTTCTTATTGATTAAAAACGTTCCATATTAATTGATTTCGTTGCGAGGTTTTGACCTCTATATGAGACGTTTTTCAAAGACTGCATTCATTTTAAAACAAACCATAACCTTTATTTCATTAATAAAGGTTTAAAAAGCTTTACGTAGATTATCAAATAATGATAATCTAAAATATCCTGTTTACACACGACCATTACATAATGGTTTACAATACAAATATGTTACAACAAAATAAGTTTCTTGAATGCAGTTTTTACACAATATCATACAAGCATGGACTCCAAATCTCGTCCTTATTTAAGTATGCGACAGCGGAAGCTCTTAATAATCACCTGAGAATAAACATGCTTAAAACGTCAACAAAAATGTTGGTGAGTTATAGGTTTAACCTATATATATCAAATCATAATAATAGACCACAAGATTTCATATTTCAATACACATCCCATACATAGAGATAAAATTCATTCATATGGTGAACACCTGGTAACCGACATTAACAAGATGTATATATAAGAATATCCCCATCATTCCGGGACACCCTTCGGATATGATATAAATTTCGAAGTACTAAAGCATCCGGTACTTTGGATGGGGTTTGTTAGGCCCAATAGATCTATCTTTAGGATTCGCGTCAATTAGGGTGTCTGTTCCCTAATTCTTAGATTACCAGACTTAATAAAAAGGGGCATATTCGATTTCGATAATTCAACCATAGAATGTAGTTTCACGTACTTGTGTCTATTTTGTAAATCATTTATAAAACCTGCATGTATTCTCATCCCAAAAATATTAGATTTTAAAAGTGGGACTATAACTCACTTTCACAGATTTTTACTTCGTCGGGAAGTAAGACTTGGCCACTGGTTGATTCACAAACCTATAACAATATATACATATATATCAATGTATGTTCAAAATATATTTACAACACTTTTAATATATTTTGATGTTTTAAGTTTATTAAGTCAGCTGTCCTGGTTAGTAACCTACAACTAGTTGTCCACAGTTAGATGTACAGAAATAAATCGATAAATATTATCTTGAATCAATCCACGACCCAGTGTATACGTATCTCAGTATTGATCACAACTCAAACTATATATATTTTGGAATCAACCTCAACCCTGTATAGCTAACTCCAACATTCACATATAGAGTGTCTATGGTTGTTCCGAAATATATATAGATGTGTCGACATGATAGGTCGAAACATTGTATACGTGTCTATGGTATCTCAAGATTACATAATATACAATACAAGTTGATTAAGTTATGGTTGGAATAGATTTGTTACCAATTTTCACGTAGCTAAAATGAGAAAAATTATCCAATCTTGTTTTACCCATAACTTCTTCATTTTAAATCCGTTTTGAGTGAATCAAATTGCTATGATTTCAGATTGAACTCTATTTTATGAATCTAAACAGAAAAAGTATAGGTTTATAGTCGGAAAAATAAGTTACAAGTCGTTTTTGTAAAGGTAGTCATTTCAGTCGAAAGAACGACGTCTAGATGACCATTTTAGAAAACATACTTCCACTTTGAGTTTAACCATAATTTTTGGATATAGTTTCATGTTCATAATAAAAATCATTTTCCCAGAATAACAACTTTTAAATCAAAGTTTATCATAGTTTTTAATTAACTAACCCAAAACAGCCCGCGGTGTTACTACAACGGCGTAAATCCGGTTTTACGGTGTTTTTCGTGTTTCCAGGTTTTAAATCATTAAGTTAACATATCATATAGATATAGAACATGTGTTTAGTTAATTTTAAAAGTCAAGTTAGAAGGATTAACTTTTATTTGCGAACAAGTTTAGAATTAACTAAACTATGTTCTAGTGATTACAAGTTTAAACCTTCGAATAAGATAGCTTTATATGTATGAATTGAATGATGTTATGAACATCATTACTACCTCAAGTTCCTTGGATAAACCTACTGGAAATGAGAATAATAGATCTAGCTTCAAAGGATCCTTGGATGGCTTGAAAGTTCTTGAAGCAGAATCATGACACGAAAACAATTTCAAGTAACATTTCCACTCGAAATAAGATTGTTATAGTTATAGAAATTGAATTAAAGTTTGAATATGATTATTACCTTGTATTAGAAAGATAACCTACTATAAGTAACAAAGGTTTCTTGATCTTTGATGATTACTTGGAATGGATTTAGAAAACTTGGAAGTAAACTTGCAATCTTGGAAGTATTCTTGATTTTATGAAACTAGAACTTTTGGAATTTATGAAGAACACTTAGAACTTGAAGATAGAACTTGAGAGAGATCAATTAGATGAAGAAAATTGAAGAATGAAAGTGTTTGTAGGTGTTTTTGGTCGTTGGTGTATGGATTAGATATAAAGGATATGTAATTTTGTTTTCATGTAAATAAGTCATGAATGATTACTCATATTTTTGTAATTTTATGAGATATTTCATGCTAGTTGCCAAATGATGGTTCCCACATATGTTAGGTGACTCACATGGGCTGCTAAGAGCTGATCATTGGAGTGTATATACCAATAGTACATACATCTAAAAGCTGTGTATTGTACGAGTACGAATACGGGTGCATACGAGTAGAATTGTTGATGAAACTGAACGAGGATGTAATTGTAAGCATTTTTGTTAAGTAGAAGTATTTTGATAAGTGTCTTGAAGTCTTTCAAAAGTGTATGAATACATATTAAAACACTACATGTATATACATTTTAACTGAGTCGTTAAGTCATCGTTAGTTGTTACCTGTAAATGTTGTTTTGAAACCTTTAGGTTAACGATCTTGTTGAATGTTGTTAACCCATTGTTTATTATAAAAAATGAGATGTTAAATTGTTATATTATCATGATATTATGATATATAATATATCTTAGTATGATATATATACAGTTAAATATCGTTACAACGATAATCGTTACATATATGTCTCGTTTCGAAATCATTAAGTTAGTAGTCTTATTTTTACATATGTATTTCATTGTTAATACACTTAATAATATATTTACTTATCATTTAACATAATTAACCAATTGTATCAATATCTTAATATGATTCATATGTACCTAGTAAGATGTTGTTATAACGATAATCGTTATATATATCGTTTTCGAGTTTCTTAAATTAATAGTCTCATTTTTATGTATATAACTCATTGTTAAAATACCTAATGAGATACATAATTATAATAAAATCATGTTAACTATATATATAACCATATATATGTCATCGTATAGTTTTTACAAGTTTTAACGTTCGTGAATCACCGGTCAACTTGGGTGGTCAATTGTCTATATGAAACCTATTTCTATTAATAATGTCTTAACAAGTTTGATTGCTTAACATGTTGGTAACACTTAATCATGTAAATAACAATTTCATTTAATATATATATAAACATGGAAAATTTCGGGTCACTACAGTACCTACCCGTTAAATAAATTTCGTCCCGAAATTTTAAGCAGTTGGAGGTGTTGACGTATCTTCTGGAAATAAATGCGGGTATTTCTTCTTCATCTGATCTTCACGCTCCCAGGTGAACTCGGGTCCTCTACGAGCATTCCATCGAACTTTAACAATCGGTATCTTGTTTTGTTTAAGTCTCTTAACCTCACGATCCATTATTTCGACGGGTTCTTCAATGAATTGAAGTTTTTCATTGATTTGGATTTCGTCCAACGGAATAGTGAGATCTTCTTTAGCAAAAAATTTCTTCAAATTTGAGAAGTGGAAAGTGTTATGTACAGCCACGAGTTGTTGAGGTAGCTCCAGTTGGTAAGCTACTGGTCCGACACGATCTATAATCTTGAATGGTCCAATGTACCTTGGATTTAGTTTCCCCCATTTACCAAATCGAACAACGCCTTTCCAAGGTGAAACCTTAAGCATGACCATTTCTCCAATTTCAAACTCTATATCTTTTCTTTTACTGTCCGCATAGCTCTTTTGTCGACTCTGGGCGGTTTTCAATCTTTGTTGAATTTGGATGATTTTCTCGGTAGTTTCTTGTATTATCTCCGGACTCGTAATCTGTCTATCCCCCACTTCACTCCAACAAATCGGAGACCTGCACTTTCTACCATAAAGTGCTTCAAACGGCGCCATCTCAATGCTTGAATGGTAGCTGTTGTTGTAGGAAAATTCTGCTAACGGTAGATGTCGATCCCAACTGTTTCCGAAATCAATAACACAAGCTCGTAGCATGTCTTCAAGCATTTGTATCGTCCTTTTGCTCTGCCCATCAGTTTGTGGATGATAGGAAGTACTCATGTCTAGACGAGTTCCCAATGCTTGCTGTAATGTCTACCAGAATCTTGAAATAAATCTGCCATCCCTATCAGAGATAATAGAGATTGGTATTCCATGTCTGGAGACGACTTCCTTCAAATACAGTCGTGCTAACTTCTCCATCTTGTCATCTTCTCTTATTGGCAGGAAGTGTGCTGACTTGGTGAGACGATCAACTATTACCCAAATAGTATCATAACCACTTGTAGTCCTTGGCAATTTAGTAATGAAATCCATGGTAATGTTTTCCCATTTCCATTCCGGGATTTCAGGTTGTTGTAGGACCTGATGGTTTCTGATGTTCAGCTTTGACCTTAGAACACATCAAACATTCTCCTACATATTTAGCAATATCGGCTTTCATACCTGGCCACCAAAAATATTTCTTAAGATCCTTGTACATCTTCCCCGTTCCAGGATGTATTGAGTATCTGGTTTTATGAGCTTCTCTAAGTACCATTTCTCTCATATCTCCAAATTTTGGTACCCAAATTCTTTCAGCCCTATACCGGCTTCCGTCTTCCCGAATATTAAGATGCTTCTCCGATCCTTTGGGTATTTCATCCTTTAAATTTCCCTCTTTTAAAACTCCTTGTTGCGCCTCCTTTATTTGAGTAGTAAGGTTAGTGTGAATCATTATATTCATAGATTTTACTCGAATGGGTTCTCTGTGCTTCCTGCTCAAGGCGTCGGCTACCACATTTGCCTTCCCCGGGTGGTAACGAATCTCAAAGTTGTAATCATTCAACAATTCAATCCACCTACGCTGCCTCATATTCAGTTGTTTCTGATTAAATATGTGTTGAAGACTTTTGTGGTCGGTATATATAATACTTTTGACCCCATATAAGTAGTGCCTCCAAGTCTTTAATGCAAAAACAACCGTGCCTAATTCCAAATCATGCGTCGTATAATTTTGCTCGTGAATCTTCAATTGTCTAGATGCATAAGCAATCACCTTCGTTCGTTGCATTAATACACAACCGAGACCTTGCTTTGATGCGTCACAATAAATCATAAAATCATCATTCCCTTCAGGAAATGACAATATAGGTGCCGTAGTTAGCTTTTTCTTCAATAACTGAAATGCTTTCTCTTGTTCATCCTTCCATTCAAATTTCTTCCCTTTATGCGTTAATGCAGTCAAGGGTTTTGCTATTCTGGAAAAGTCTTGGATGAACCTTCTGTAGTAACCAGCTAGTCCTAAAAACTGGCGTATGTGTTTCAGAGTTTTCGGGGTTTCCCACTTTTCAATAGTTTCTATCTTTGCTGGATCCACCTTAATACCTTCTTTGTTCACTATGTGACAGAGAAATTGAACTTCTTCCAACCAAAATGCACACTTTGAAAACTTAGCGTACAATTCTTCCTTCCTCAATACTTGTAACACCTTTCTCAAATGTTCACCGTGTTCTTGGTCATTCTTTGAGTAAATAAGTATGTCATCAATGAAAACAATGACAAACTTGTCAAGGTATGGTCCACACACTCGGTTCATAAGGTCCATGAACACAGCTGGTGCATTAGTTAAACCAAACGGCATGACCATAAATTCGTAATGACCATAACGTGTTCTGAAAGCAGTCTTTGGAATATCATCTTCTTTCACCCGCATTTGATGATACCCGGAACGTAAGTCAATCTTTGAATAAACAGACGAGCCTTGTAGTTGATCAAATAAGTCGTCGATTCTCGGTAGTGGTTAGCGGTTCTTGATGTTAAGTTTGTTCAACTCTCGATAGTCGATACACAACCTGAATGTACCATCTTTCTTCTTGACAAACAAAACAGGAGCTCCCCACGGTGATGTGCTTGGTCGAATGAAACCACGCTCTAAAAGTTCTTGTAATTGGCTTTGCAGTTCTTTCATCTCGCTGGGTGCGAGTCTATAAGGAGCACGAGCTATTGGTGCAGCTCCTGGTACAAGATCTATTTGAAATTCAACAGATCGATGTGGAGGTAGTCCCGGTAATTCTTTCGGAAATACATCGGGAAATTCTTTTGCGACGGGAACATCATTGATGCTCTTTTCTTCAGTTTGTACATTCTCGACGTGTGCTAGAACAGCATAGCAACCTTTTCTTATTAGTTTTTATGCCTTTAAATTACTAATAAGATGTAGCTTCATGTTGCCCTTTTCTCCGTACACCATTAAGGGTTTTCCTTTTTCTCGTATAATGCGAATTGCATTTTTGTAACAAACGATCTCTGCTTTCACTTCTTTCAACCAGTCCATACCGATTATCACATCAAAACTCCCTAACTCTACTGGTATCAAGTCAATCTTAAATGTTTCGCTAACCAGTTTAATTTCTCGATTCCGACATATATTATCTGCTAAAATTAATTTACCATTTGCTAATTCGAGTAAAAATTTACTATCCAAAGGCGTCAATGGATAACTTAATTTAGCACAAAAATCTCTACTCATATAGCTTCTATCCGCACCCGAATCAAATAAAACATAAGCAGATTTATTGTCAATAAGAAATGTACCCGTAACAAGCTCCGGGTCTTCCTGTACCTCTGCCGCATTAATATTGAAAACTCTTTCGCGGCCTTGTCCATTCGTGTTCTCATGGTTCGGGCAATTTCTAATAATGTGGCCCGGTTTTCCACATTTATAACAAACTACATTGGCATAACTTGCTCCGACACTACTTGCTCCGCCATTACTCGTTCCGACACCATTTGTTCCTTTCGTTCTGTTAACCCCTGGTCCGTAGACCTCACACTTCGCCGCTCTATGACCATTTCTTTTACACTTGTTGCAAAATTTGGTGCAGAACCCCGAGTGATACTTTTCACACCTTTGGCATAGCTGCTTCTGATTGTTGTTGTTGTTGCGGTTATTATTGTTGTTAATTCTGTTGTTGTTGTTGTTGTTGTTGTTGGGCCGTTTATTGTAGTTGCGATTGATGTTGCGATTGTTAGGATAGTTGTTGCGATTATTGTTGTAATTGCTGTTGTTGTTGTATTGGTGATTCTTATCACCGTTTTCCTCCCACTTTCTTTTGACTTGCTTCACATTGGCCTCTTCAGCCGTCTGTTCTTTAATTCTTTCCTCAATCTGGTTCACTAGTTTGTGAGCCATTCTACATGCCTGTTGTATGGAGGCGGGCTCGTGTGAACTTATATCTTCTTGGATTCTTTCCAGTAATCATTTCACAAACGCGTCGATCTTCTCTTCCTCATCTTCGAACGCTCCTGGACACAATAAGCACAATTCTGTGAATCGTCTTTCGTACGTGGTAATATCAAATCCTTGGGTTCGTAACCCTCTAAGTTCTGTCTTGAGCTTATTGACCTCGGTTCTGGGACGGTACTTCTCGTTCATCAAGTGCTTGAATGCTGACCACGGTAGTGCGTAAGTATCATCTTGTCCCACTTGCTCTAGATAGGTATTCCACCATGTTAACGCAGTACCTGTGAAGGTATGCGTAGCGTACTTCACTTTGTCCTCTTCGGTACACTTACTTATGGCAAACACCGATTCGACCTTCTCGGTCCACCGTTTCAATCCGATCGGTCCTTCGGTTCCATCAAATTCCAAAGGTTTGCAGGCAGTGAATTCTTTGTAGGTGCATCCTACACGATTTCCTGTACTGCTAGATCCAAGGTTATTATTGGTATGTAGCGCAGCCTGTACTGCGACTATGTTTGCAGCAAGAAAGGTACAAAATTCCTCTTCGCTCATATTCATGGTTTGTCGAGTAGTCGGTGCCATTTCCTTCAAATAGTCAAATGAAACAAGTTAATCATACAGAATATTAAGAGTAGTCAATAGTATCTCGTAGCATAATATGAACTCATTTATAAAAGCTTTTTTTTCATATTAGCATTTTATAAGTTTAAATTCTGGTAGTACCAACCCGTTAAGTTCATACTTAGTAGCTAATATACAATTCAACTACTACAATTCTATATGAAAAACTGATTATAATAATATTTCTCGTTCAAACTTTTACACAATATTTTACAAACTTACAATACCGCTTATTTTACATATAGCATGAAATATAGCACACAATAACTTTGATACAAGATAGTTGTGAAGATAATTCTAGCTAGTACACAAGTCGTTCAGTAAAGGCAATAAAGACACGTAATTCATACATCCAGAAACAAGTCATGCATTCTGGTTTTACTAGGACTACTTCCCATCCTTGGTCTTTTTGAAACATAACCGTTATGGCCGTTGATAAGACAGCGTGTTGTAACGTCGTCAAAGGGACGAGGGTTACGTAATGACCAACAGTCTCGTAATAACCTAAAAACCTCATTTCTTACCCCAATTACCGACTCCGTCACTTGTGGGAACGTTTTGTTTAGTAGTTGTAGCCCGATGTTCTTTTTTCTCACTTTGGTGAGAAGCGAACATTACTAACCCGTAAGCATAGCATGCTTCTTTATGTTGCATGTTAGCCGCTTTTTCTAAATCATGAAGTCCTATATTCGGATACATTGAGTCAAAATAATTTCTTAACCCGTTGCGTAAAATAGCATTTGGGTTCCCCGCAATATATGCGTCAAAGTAAACACATCGTAACTTATGGGTTTCCCAATGTGATATCCCCCATCTTTCAAACGAAAGTCTCTTATAAACCAAGACATTCTTATAACGTTCTTCGAATGTCTTACAAACTGATTTCGCCGTAAATAGTTGTGCCGAAGAATTCTGACCGACTCTAGACAAGATTTCATCAATCATGTCTCCGGGTAGGCCTCTTAAAATATTGGGTTGTCTATCCATTTTGTGTTTTTATACTGTAAAATAGACAAGAGTTAGATTCATAAAAAAAAATACTTATTAATACAAGCAATTTTTACATATATCATAAAGCATAAGCACACTATATTACATATATTACACCACACGAATACAACTATCTTATTTCGACTCGCTCGTTTCTTCATCTTCGGTTTTGGTTCGTTTTGCTAAGTTTCTAGGGATATATGATGTTCCCCTAATACGAGCTGTCGTTTTCCACAACGGTTTAGAAAAACCTGGTGGTTTAGAGGTTCCCGGGTCATTGTTACAACTTAAGGGCTTCGGGGGTTGACGATACATATAAAGTTCATCGGGGTTGGAATTAGATTTCTCTATTTTTATGCCCTTTCCCTTATTATTTTCTTTTGCCTTTTTAAATTCAGTTGGGGTAATTTCTATAACATCATCGGAATTCTCGTCGGAATCCGATTCATCGGAGAATTGGTAATCCTCCCAATATTTTGCTTCCTTGGCGGAAACACCGTTGACCATAATTAACCTTGGTCGGTTGGTTGAGGATTTTCTTTTACTTAACCGCTTCTATTTCCTCCTCCGGTTCCTCCTCTTTCGGTTCTGATTCTTCTTCCGGTTCTTCTTCGGGAACTTGTGAATCAGTCCAATATATATTCGACTCTTCGTTATTATTAGGTAAGTCAATGGGATTTGTGCTAGAGGTAGACATCTATCACACAATATCAAACATGTTAAGAGATTAATATATCACATAATATATACATGTTAATAATATATAGTTTCCAACAAAAATGTTAAGCAATCATTTTTAAAGAAAACACGGTCGAAGTCCAGACTCATTAATGCATCCTAACAAACTCGATAAGACACACTAATGCAAATTTTCTGGTTCTCTAAGACCAACGCTCGGATACCAACTGAAATGTCCCGTTCTTATTGATTAAAAACGTTCCATATTAATTGATTTCGTTGCGAGGTTTTGGCCTCTATATGAGACGTTTTTCAAAGACTGCATTCATTTTTAAAACAAACCATAATCTTTATTTCATCAATAAAGGTTTAAAAAGCATTACGTAGATTATCAAATAATGATAATCTAAAATATCCTGTTTACACACGACCATTACATAATGGTTTACAATACAAATATGTTACATCGAAATCAGTTTCTTGAATGCAGTTTTTACACAATATCATAAAAACATGGACTCCAAATCTTGTCCTTATTTTAGTATGCAACAGCGGAAGCTCTTAGTATTCAACTGAGAATAAACATGCTTTAAACGTCAACAAAAATGTTGGTGAGTTATAGGTTTAACCTATATATATCAAATCGTAACAATAGACCACAAGATTTCATATTTCAATACACATCCCATACATAGAGATAAAAATCATTCATATGGTGAACACCTGGCAACCGACATTAACAAGATGCATATATAAGAATATCCCCATCATTCCAGGACACACTTCGGATATGATATAAATTTCGAAGTACTAAAGCATCTGGTACTTTGGATGGGGTTTGTTAGGCCCAATAGATCTATCTTTAGGATTCGCGTCAATTAGGGTGTCTGTTCCCTAATTCTTAGATTACCAGACTTAATAAAAAGGGGCATATTCGATTTCGATAATTCAACCATAGAATGTAGTTTCACGTACTTGTGTCTATTTTGTAAATCATTTATAAAACCTGCATGTATTCTCATCCCAAAAATATTAGATTTTAAAAGTGGGACTATAACTCACTTTCACAGATTTTTACTTCGTCGGGAAGTAAGACTTGGCCACTGGTTGATTCACGAACCTATAACAATATATACATATATATCAAAGTATGTTCAAAATATATTTACAACACTTTTAATATATTTTGATGTTTTAAGTTTATTAAGTCAGCTGTCCTCGTTAGTAACCTACAACTAGTTGTCCACAGTTAGATGTACAGAAATAAATCGATAAATATTATCTTGAATCAATCCACGACCCAGTGTATACGTATCTCAGTATTGATCACAACTCAAAGTATATATATTTTGGAATCAACCTCAACCCTGTATAGCTAACTCCAACATTCACATATAGAGTGTCTATGGTTGTTCCGAAATATATATAGATGTGTCGACATGATAGGTCGAAACATTGTATACGTGTCTATGGTATCTCAAGATTATATAATATACAATACAAGTTGATTAAGTTATGGTTGGAATAGATTTGTTACCAATTTTCACGTAGCTAAAATGAGAAAAATTATCCAATCTTGTTTTACCCATAACTTCTTCATTTTAAATCCGTTTTGAGTGAATCAAATTGCTATGGTTTCATATTGAACTCTATTTTATGAATCTAAACAGAAAAAGTATAGGTTTATAGTCGGAAAAATAAGTTACAAGTCGTTTTTGTAAAGGTAGTCATTTCAGTCGAAAGAACGACGTCTAGATGACCATTTTAGAAAACATACTTCCACTTTGAGTTTAACCATAATTTTTGGATATAGTTTCATGTTCATAATAAAAATCATTTTCCCATAATAATAACTTTTAAATCAAAGTTTATCATAGTTTTTAATTAACTAACCCAAAACAGCCCGCGGTGTTACTACAACGGCGTAAATCCGGTTTTACGGTGTTTTTCGTGTTTCCAGGTTTTAAATCATTAATTTAACATATAATATAGATATAGAACATGTGTTTAGTTGATTTTAAAAGTAAAGTTAGAAGGATTAACTTTTATTTGCGAACAAATTTAGAATTAACTAAACTATGTTCTAGTGATTACAAGTTTAAACCTTCGAATAAGATAGCTTTATATGTATGAATCGAATGATGTTATGAACATCATTACTACCTAAAGTTCCTTGGATAAACCTACTGGAAATGAGAAAAATAGATCTAGCTTCAAAGGATCCTTGGATGGCTTGAAAGTTCTTGAAGCAGAATCATGACACGAAAACAATTTCAAGTAAGATTTCCACTCGAAATAAGATTGTTATAGTTATAGAAATTGATTTAAAGTTTGAATATGATTATTACCTTGAATTAGAAAGATAACCTACTGTAAGTAACAAAGGTTTCTTGATCTTTGATGATTACTTGGAATGAATTTAGAAAACTTGGAAGTAAACTTGCAATCTTGGAAGTATTCTTGATTTTATGAAACTAGAACTTTTGGAATTTATGAAGAACACTTAGAACTTGAAGATAGAACTTGAGAGAGATCAATTAGATGAAGAAAATTGAAGAATGAAAGTGTTTGTAGGTGTTTTTGGTCGTTGGTGTATGGATTAGATATAGAGGATATGTAATTTTGTTTTCATGTAAATAAGTCATGAATGATTACTCATATTTTTGTAATTTTATGAGATATTTCATGCTAGTTGCCAAATGATGGTTCCCACATGTGTTAAGTGACTCACATGGGCTACTAAGAGCTGATCATTGGAGTGTATATACCAATAGTACATACATCTAAAAGCTGTGTATTGTACGAGTACGAATACGGGTGCATACGAGTAGAATTTTTGATGAAACTGAATGAGGATGTAATTGTAAGCATTTTTGTTAAGTAGAAGTATTTTGATAAGTGTCTTGAAGTCTTTCAAAAGTGTATGAATACATATTAAAACACTACATGTATATACATTTTAACTGAGTCGTTAAGTCATCGTTAGTTGTTACATGTAAATGTTGTTTTGAAACCTTTACGTTAACGATCTTGTTGAATGTTGTTAACTCATTGTTTATTATAACAAATGAGATGTTAAATTATTATATTATCATGATATTATGATATATAATATATCTTAGTATGATATATATACAGTTAAATGTCGTTACAACGATAATCGTTACATATATGTCTCGTTTCGAAATCATTAAGTTAGTAGTCTTATTTTTACATATGTATTTAATTGTTAATACACTTAATAATATATTTACTTATCATTTAACATAATTAACCAAGTGTGTCAATATCTTAATATGATTCATATGTACCTAGTAAGACGTTGTTATAACTATAATCGTTATATATATCGTTTTCGAGTTTCTTAAATTAATAGTCTCATTTTTATGTATATAACTCATTGTTAAAATACCTAATGAGATACATACTTATAATAAAATCATGTTAACTATATATATAACCATATATATGTCATCATATAGTTTTTACAAGTTTTAACGTTCGTGAATCACCGGTCAACTTGGGTGGTCAATTGTCTATATGAAACCTATTTCAATTAATCATGTCTTAACAAGTTTGATTGCTTAACATGTTGGAAATACTTAATCATGTAAATAACAATTTCATTTAATATATATATAAACATGGAAAAGTTCGGGTCACTACATAATAGCTTAGTATGAAAAGATTTATTATGATTTCAAAATTTATATATATAAGATATACATATAAATACTTCAGAGGAAATGAGTTAATATTTCATAACTCGTTGATACAACATAATTGTTGTTGATTCGTGATGATGTTCGCGGTAATTATGGAACTGGCGGTGAGTATGATGCTGCAAGTGTTGCTGGTGCTGGTGCTGGTGATGCTGATGGTACTGCTGGTGCTGGTTGTATGTCAAGTCTAGATTGTAAATCATGTACTATTCCTGACAGGGTTTCTATTCTACCCTCTATCATTTTGGTCCACCCATCTGATTTATGGTTAAGGCTAGAATAGATAATCTCTAAGACTTTAGAGATTACATGATCACCGTAGAATATTTCTCCAATGAAGTTATGAATTAATACTTCATCGGTTGTTGTTGTTGGTACTCCTTAGTATCTATGGTGTGCATGATGTTGATGCTTGTGGGATAGTTTGTGATGTTGAAGCATGGGGTGTGGTTGTTGTTGGTGGTGATAATGGTACTGTTGGTGTTGATGATGGTGGTACTGTTAATGCCAGTGATGCTGCTGGTGCTTGTGGTATTAAGGCTTGCGATGTAGATGGTATTGGTGGTACTGATGTTGCTGATGGTGCTTGTAATCTTTGCACCATATTCTCCAAAGTCAATCCTCGAGCGCGAAGCTCGTTGACTTCTTCTATTACACCGGGATGATTGTCAGTTCGGACGAGCGGATGAATAAGATCTAAAATTTGAGATAGTATATAATCGTGACGAGATACTCTGGAAATGAGAGAGAAAATGGTGTCTCAAACAGGTTCTCCAGTAAGTGCTTCAGGTTCTTCGCCAAGATGGAAATGTGGTGGATGGAAGGGATAGCCTTCTTCTTGTCTTCAATGATTAAGTAGACTACGAACCCATCCCCAATTCATCCAGAATAGATGATGGCTAATTGGTTGATCCATTCCGGTCACACTGCTTTCGGAGCTCGAGTGAAACTCCATATCGGAATCCGAGGGACTTGAACTAGTGGCGAGTTCCATTTCGTACGATTGAATAAAGGATTTTTCGATATGAAATGATTTCCGGCTATCGGATGGTATTCTAATTACATAGAATATCTATATATATATATAGAACAAAAGATTGTGTAGATTACGGAGGAATTTACCGAATATGTCAGACAAAGTTTACAGTAACAGATACGCTAAGATATGAATTAGCAGATATACTAAGATATAAATTTTGTCTATACACTAGTCATGTAATAAATGCAGTAAGACGTGTCTAGACTAAGAATGATAAGCAGGTAATTTCTGACACTAAATGATAAGCAAAACTTTTTATTATCCGTTAGACACACTAATGCAAGACCTGGTTCGCTAAGACCACCGCTCTGATACCAACTGAAATGCCCCGTTCATATCAATTATAAACGTTACATAATAATTGATTTCATTGCGAGGTATTTGACCTCTAAATGATACATTTTTACAAACATTGCATTCGTTTTAAAAAAGGCAAACTTTTATTACATCAAAAGTTGACAGGCATGCATACCATTTCATAATATATCCAAACTATAAATGACTTAACTATAATCTTGTTGAACTCAACGACTCGAATGCAATGTCTTTTAAAATATGCCATGAATGACTCCGAGAAATATCTCTAAAATGAGCAAATGCACAGCAGAAGATTCTTTTCATACCTGAGAATAAACATGCTTAAAAGTGTCAACCAAAAGGTTGGTGAGTTCATTAGTTTATCATAATCCATCATTTCCATATTTTTAATAGACCACAAGATTTTCATTTCCATTTTTCATAAACATCATGCACTCGCAAGTGTATAAAAATCATTCACACGAAATATAAACACCTGGTAATCGACATTAACAAAATGCATCTAGAATATCCCCCGCATACCGCATTCACAAATATGCTCACAGCATACAAACATGCCACTCTTTTAAATATGACGGTTGTGTACACCTCACAAACAGGTCATTCCTTTTAAAGCTAGTGGTTGTATACTAAAATCGAAGTACTAAAGAAGTTCAAATTCTCTGACTGGGGCTTGTCAAGACCCATAGATCTATCTTTAGGATTCGCATCAATTATGGGCTAGTTCCCTAATTCTTAGATTAGCAGACTAAAAGGGGTGATATCTGGTGTATTCGTAACTCAGTCGCAGAATGTTTTTAAGTACTTGTGTCTATTCCGTCAAACGTTTATAAAAGTAGCGCATGTATTCTCAGTCCCAAAATATATATTGCAAAAGCATTTCAAAAAGAGAGTAATGAAACTCACAATACTGTATTTCGTAGTAAAAATACATATGACGTCATTGAACAAGTGTAGGGTTGGCCTCAGATTCACGAACCTATATTAAGTATATATATATATATATATATTTATATGTTGGTCAATATCTGTCTAACAATTTATGTCAAGTCGTAGTGTATCACAATTCTAATGCTCGAGACCGATATGCAAAAGTCAACAATAGTCAACTTGACTCAAAATGCCTTTCAAAATCTATATATGTTTATTATATAACTTAAATATAGCCGTTTTATATATTTAAATATATTTATCACATTTTATTAAAGTAAGTAATACAAGTCATTTATTAATAAATAAAAATTTATATTAGTATTTATATATAATAAAAATATACCTTTATATATCTCAAGTAATAAAATTTATAAAGTTCACTTAATATCATAAAATATAGTGGTATGTATTATTAATGTAACTATATTACGTGTGGTAAAAATATCTTTGTATCACATATTTAATTGATAAAATAATATTAACAATAATGAGTAAAAAATGTATTATTTTGTAATAATAATAATTATTATTATTCTACTAATAATATTAATAACAATATTTATATTTACTAATTATGATATTAATTATAAAATGATAATTCTAATCATGATACTTTTAATAATAACGAAACTTTTTAATATTAACTGTAATAATAATAATGTTTTATAAAATAATAATTCTACTTAAAATGATAATTTTTAATAATCATAATTATAATCATAATGATATTTTATAATAACAATGATATTTCTATTAAAAATGATAATTTAAATAAAAATGATATTTTTAATATTAATGATACTTTTAATAATAATTATAATAATATTAATGGTAATACTAATAATTATTAAAATGATAATAATAATAATATTATTATTATTATTATTATTATTATTAATAACCTTAGTGATAATAACGATAGTATTAATAATAACAATAACAATTTTTAATGATAATACTTATATTGATAACGATAATGATAATAATAATAATAATTATTAGATAATAATAATAACGACGATAGTAATAACAATTGCAATCATTTTAATAATAATACTTAAAATTAATAATAATTCAGTTGGCCATATCTTTTGATCCGTTCATCAAAACCATACGATTTCTAAATGAAAAGTTATTAATTTTTCGCCAGCTTTCCAACGACATGCATATCATATACCTTATTTCAGTAGCATATGTATTAAATTTTTAATTTATCATAAACTATTTAACGACGAACTTAAGCATACAAGCATGCATAAACATATATACTCGAGCACTAGACATGGATACATTATTTATATATAAAAGATAAGATATGAGTGCTCACGTATCAATATTGAGATTCAATATTGCAGGAAAGTGCGTAGACGCAACGGAGATGATAAACACTAGTTGACCTCACGAACAAAATCCATGAACCATACCCATGACCTCCATAGCTATAACCCATAAATCCCAAAGCTTAATGATATTGCATATTTTATACACATTTTCCTTAGCGATATCGATCACATTTTAGTCCGTTCGGATACGATTTGGAGGTTATTTTGATGATATTGAGAGCGTCCAAGTTGAAATAGTTTATTGTAAAAGAGTGGCATTTTATAGAGTTTTTGTGATTTTGGTAATTGGTTAAGCATGATGATTTTTGTGATTTGTGAGATGTTTATTTGGTTGTTGGAATTGTTTAATCTTCTTGCAAGTTTAGAAGTTAACTCGTGATCATAGGAATGATTTATCGTAGGTTGGTGAATTAATTAGACGAGTTGTGAAATTGGGTTAAGTGAGGATTGTTTAATGGGGCACTTTCATGATATAGTGTTTTGAGAATTAGTTTGAATTTGGTACCATGGAACAAAAACACATGTTTTAAATACTTTCTTTTGTTTAAATGCCTAATTGAAATTGAAACGAGTATTAATGGTAGTTGATGCAAGTATGTGGAACATGTTGGTTTGATTATTATAATTGTCCTAACGCTAACTTTTCAAGATTTTGTGTTTGGTTTGGTTCTTGTTTCATGTGTGCAGAGAAGCAGAGTTGATGTCCCTTCGTCCTCTACATCTCAATCATGAAGGGATTAAGAGAGAAAAACGAACCCAGAGATTTGGTTGCAAAGAGTTGGAGAAAACTACTCACAATACTTTGGATTTATTTCGGTTCGAAGTATACAAGCGACTTGGTACTTCAGTTGAGATGAGTTGAATAGAGCTACTAGTGAGATCAGGGATGAAATTACTGATATGTTAGCAATGTTGAGAAACAGAGTCTATCTTGGCACTTGGGAACGTGCTATGTCTTTGAGAGATGACCTTTATCGTGAGTTGGTGGTTGAGTTTTTCTCCTCTTTAAGTGTGCGTTCAAGAAGGGATCCTACGGATCAAGGGTTTATGACATTTCAGCTGGGTGGAGAAAACTGAGCCATGAGTAGAATGGATTTGGCTCGAGCACTCAATTTGTATGAGGAATTGGATGAGAAGTCTTTAACACGGTACTTGAAAAAAGAAACTGAATTTATAGGACATCCGGAGGATTATAACGAGCGAGACTTTTGGTATGAAATTTCGGGTTTGACTCCTTTTGTTTCCAATGAGTTGAAGGGGTCCGATATTCAGAGCAGACAGCTACGGTTACTTCATAAATTACTTTCGTGTACTTTTTGTGGTCGAAGAAATGGGAACGATAAAGTCAATTCGACCGAGTTGTGGATTATGCATCGAGTTCGGGCCGATGCACATGTTGATTTGTGTATGTTAATTGCTACTTATTTATCTCATTATGAGAGGGAAACAAGGGCATCAAGGCCACTTCTTGGTGGTCATTTTGTTACAAAAATTGCGAGGTTTTTCAACATTGATTTCAGCAGGTATACGAAATTGACCGACCCATTACAGGTTATGAAACCTTTTAATATAAGGTTTTATATTAGTGCAAATTTTGTAATGTGGGATGCAAATCGAGTTGGCTTAGTGGAGTATGTTCAGCAACAAGCGCCTGAGGCTGGTGATCATGATCAAGGAGGTGATGAGGCAGAGCCGGTTGCCCAGAATGTTCCTGCAGGGGGTCAGCCTTGGGGTATTTCCCAAGAAATTTGGGATAACTTGGTCTCGAGGGTTGATAATGTGCAAATCGGGGTGTCAGAGAGTTTTAATGATTTTCAGGAAGAACAACGGTTGCATAATAACCGTATGTGGGAAAGTCAGCAGCGGGTCGATGAGAGGTCGGCTGAGTCCATGCATGACCAGCAATGGATTGCTTATGGGAACGATTGGCAAAGGCACAATGCTCGTCTCTTCTACTTCAACCCGGATCATTATTATGGTACTACTTCTCAGACACCCGTGTATTATCACAGTCCAGTTCGGCCACGAGTGCAGGCCCCAATTTATAGTGAGCAGGAAAGGTTGGAGGATGCGCGTCAGAGGTTTCAGCAGCAGTATCCGTACGGAAATTGGCCGTATGATGGTTTTTAGTGAGGAGGGCCTGCGAGCCCATTGATTATGTTGTAATTTGTTTGAAACTATTTCCTTTCCGTTGGTCTGTATTTGGATAATTATGTATTCTGCTTATGTACTTTGACACTTAATTTGGGTGCTTATGTACTTTGACACTTAATTTGGGGGCAAGGCGTTTCGGCATCGGGTGGTGCCACCTTGTCCTGTTTATGTAGTTCGTTTGTTTTTTTTTTCTTTTCTTAGGTTTGTTGGTGAAACAATTTTTTAAGTCTGGCATTAAGTTAAGCAAAACTGGATGATTGATGATATTGGTGTGATGATTGGGAATAGACGATGTTCTTATGCTGGCAGTCAGTTCAGCGCCATCTGTCACTGGCATTCCGCGATCAGTGGTTAAGCTCGATAAGTTTTTATATTTTCTTTCTCACATAACCCTTTTGATTTTAATCTATTTTTGATCTCAAGTGATGGGGACATTACTTGATCTCAAGGGTGGGGTGGGGGATGTAAAATCTCTCGGGTTGGTTGTTAATGGAATCATCATCATAGTAGTTTTAATCTAAAACAGACTTGACATTTCACGGGTTTTGGTCGTAAAAAAAAATTGAAAAATTAGGGAAAAAAATAAAAAAAAATAAATAGATAAGTTAGTTTAAAAAGAACAGAAAAAAAGTAGAAAAACAATTGAAAATTCGGCCAAAACCTTTGTTATGAAAATTGGATTTGAATTGGCTTGGTATTTTATGGCATATTTCGTGATTTCAAAGAAGCCAAAATTGTTCCACATGTTCATTATTTTGGACATGAAATCCTACGAGTTCGGGGAACTCAATAGTAGGTCACCTGTACCAAAACGGGTGTAAACCGTGAGAGAGCGGTGATTGTATAGCGTGATTGTGACCGAATCACGTGCCAGATCAAAAAATTTTGGTTACTTGGTATAGCAGACTTCCGAAACTATACCATTTTATTATTACATCATCCAATGGTTTGATACTGTGGGAAGAGGAGCCTTGAGCTTCACCAGTGTTGTCCTTTTTAGGAACAATAGCTACGTACTTGTGTTTGCTTAGACAACACAACCCATAGCCAAAAGCTATGGCACCCAAAGGTTTTTGGGATTTAAACCGAGTGTCAATTGAAATAGATTGGCATTCCCAAGTGAGTCAGATCCACTCATTAAGGAAGTAAAGTCTTCAAACCGTTTCACTTGGTACGTATACCTCTTAAGCTGTACCATTTCATTACCCATCATTTCACGATGAGGTACTGTTAGAGGTGAAAGTATTGAACTTTCAAAACATGTTCATTATTTTGAATGTGAAATCCTACATGAACATTAAAATTCATACGTAGGTCACTTGCACTAAGGCGAGTGTCAACCGTATGAACGGTGATAATAGCGTGTGGTCGAAACCGGACCATGCGCTGGATCGAAAACTTTAACAGGGCGATCCTCATTGTTTCTCCTAACAAGGACAATGTTGCACCTGACCACTTTATTTAACCATACAGGATGTATCCATTCCATCCTAAAGGGAGTCAAGTCTCCCGAACGACACACTTGCTGATTTATTTCAGAAGTTGTAGTCCAGACCAGTTGTAGGGTGACGAAAAATCTTGAAAGTCATTGCTAAAATCGACTGAAAATCTACCTGGCCTCAACGTCAAACAGGGAAACTGGTAGTCAAAGCTTATCTCAATGAGGGAGATTTTCTAGCCAAATGGGAAGCGCACCATGATACACAAAATGTCAGTGATTGATCAGATTCCCAGTGAATAACCTCCGGAAAGGTAAGATATCAGCTTTTAAGCCTGATGAACTTCAATCTCTATGATTGACTTAACGGATTAGATGATTACCTCATGATTATCGATGATATCTGGACGTAATGTGTACCCTCCTAAGCACATTATTTTCTTACCGACATCTCACGATGTTAGGTACTGTGGGAGGCATTGGCTTGACCAATTGCGGGGTAGCCCGTGCGTTCTTTTTGGCACATGCGTTCGATTATCGTATCTTTGGTGTTTAGCTCCCACTTGATTCCCGGTTCCTTTGAAGACTTACATTATGGTTCGAGACTCTCTGCTTCATTTTATTTGGTACGCTATTCGAGATTATATTTAGCTACTTTGTTCATATTATTTTCTTGAGGTTTGAGAAATTAATTTCGGGGAATGCAAGTGGGAGGTATGGTTGATATTTACTCCAAATCGGGCCCACGCTAGTTTTTGGTTTGTTGGTTATTCGTTTGGTTCTACATACATGTTGAAGAAGTTATTATATGGTAGAAGATTATTTTCGAGTTCTATTGCTTGAGGACAAGCAAAACTCTAGTATGGGGTGGTTTGATATCGCATATTTTATACACGTTTTCCTTAGCGATATCGATCACATTTTAGTCCGTTTGGATACGATTTGGCTGTTATTTTGATGATATTGAGAGCGTCCAAGTTTAAAGAGTTTATTGTAAAAGAGTGGCATTTTATAGAGTTTTTGAGGCATGTTGTTGATCATTATTATTATTGGTGCTTATGGGTTGGAAATGTTAAGTATATATCTGGTATGTTGGTTTTAAGTTAGTATTAGTGTCAAAAAAGTGCAATGAAAAGTGAGAATCAGAATACGTTGAAGGCCGCGGCGTGAAGATCCTAGGCCGCAGCGAGGTAATCAAAAGGTTTCGACATCAGGAAAGGGTTTAAAGAAGGGTCCAGAATCAGCTATATGTCGCGGCGCGAGAATCTAAGCCGCGGCGCAGCGATTGACTATTTTCAAATTCAGAAGAGGATTTAAGAAGGTCCCAGTTTACGTTGTTTGTCGCGGCGCGACAATAGAGGGCCGCGGCGCGGCGGTAGGTCGGTCCAGGTATTTTTGGCAGGTATTTAAGGCCGGAAAAATACCCTAATTATTCATTCTTTCTCCCAGACGAATTGCAGCAGCTTTTGGATGAAAAAAGGTAATTTTTGGGGAATCCCAAGATCATTCTAACGCTTCAATCATTACGGGAACGTGCTTTGATTCATTCATCATTCAAGATTCAATCATTAATTAGGTTTATCTCTTTGTTTCAAACAATGAATTCTTCTATTATTTTGATTGTGATTTTGGCTTTAGCTATGATTGTTGGCTAAGCACTTTAATGTTTGTCTAGATTGAATATTTGTATGTGTTTGGATGATACTTTAATATTTAATTTGATTAATGCATGATAATTATGAGTTTTAATCAAGAACCATTCTTGTGGGTGTTGATTATTGTTACTAGGCTTGATTAGTGATCTTGTTTGAACAAAGGGAACCCTGTTTCAATTTAGTACACTAATTTCTAATTGATTTGTCTTAACCAATTGGGTGCTTACTGGACCAAGGGGGTAAACCGGGTAACGTAGATTGAACGAAATAGGGGTGAATTGTGTGGAGCGAATGCGTAACCAATTGAATCTTAATCTTATAATTAGTTAATTACTAAGTCACAAACGAAAGAGGTCTTTGGCGAAAGGGAACCCTAAGTCAATAAATCCTAGTTTGTCATGTTTGCTAATAGAGAACTCTGGGTAAACCGACTCTGTAGTTACATGTATTGATAAACTGAACTAGTGCTTAATAACAAATTATCCGACACTGCGAATTGGAGATCTAGGCGAACATTCTTTTATCTATTGAATTCAAATATCTTTACTTTTCATTGAGTCTGCATTTATTTTCTATAAACTTAAAAACACAAAAATATTGTCTTTTACTTTTTATCAATCTTTGATTTGGCTAATCGTTAAATAGCCACAAAACAAACTATCACGTACTTTCAATTTCATAGATTAACTTAGTTTATTTTTATTAGTTACAATCTTAATTCTCACGTTTAAACTGTCCTTAGAATGATTTCGGAATTACTAACTTTATACTATTGCACGATCGGGTACACTGCCAGCTAGTGTGTAGTAATCTTTAGACTTGCAATTTTCTAGGATAAATTATATACTAGATTTCACACATCACTTAACCCGTTTGAAAACCCATTTTACTCGAACAGCACTCCGTCGTAGTATTTTATGTATATATTAATAATAATAATACGATTAATAATAATATTAATCTTAATAATAATAATAATAATAATAATAATAATAATAATAATAATAATAATAATAATAATAATAATAATAATAATAATAATAATAAATATATATTATAGATTGAGAGATTGAGAGAAGAGATAATGGATTCGGCAGCAAAAACGATCGAGCTTTATAGGTTGAAACCGGAATCTACTGCTCCGCGATTGCGGAGCTTCTGTGTCCAATTTGGCCACGATCGCGGCATTGTGCTGTCCAGCTCATTCCCTTGATCAATCATGTTGCCGACGTTTTTTTTTATATTATATAATAATATATATATTTAATTTATATAATTATATATGTATAATACTATATTCTAGTGCAAAGTTAAAACATAAAATTAGTTCTGATGACTTATACGTTGGAAAACGGTTTATGTCTCGGTTCTGGTTTATCGAACATCGTTACGTACTCTTAAAAAACTTGTACTTTACGTTTCGTGATTCGTACCTTTGTCAAAATATAGACTTAAATTATCAATGAACTATATCACTTGAAATGTAACTTGAACGTTCGAGTGTTTGGTCATTTGCTTCTTTAATTCAACTTCTCGTTATTTATATATACGATTTAAATCAAAACATTTTGTATCTAGTTAATATTTAATCACTTTGTAATATATATATATATATATATATATATATATATATATATATATATATATATATATATACATATATATACATATATATATATATATATACATATATATATATATATTTGTAATTTATAATGTAAAGTTTTAATTAAATTCTTCAAAATTCATAAACAAATTATCTTATAAAACGTTTTAATAATAAAATTCTTTTTAAACTAAAAACGTTTTTGTACGTTTGACACTAAATTAAATAAATATGATAATTTTATTTTTCAAAACTAAATATATCTAAGAATCATTTTGTTAAAAGGTTAAAATAATGGAAATCATTATATCATAAAACGTTTTAGAAAATTAAAATTATATATACTCATAATAGGTTTCAAATTTTTAAATTACCGTTTGTTGATGAAGCGTGGGATAAAGTCCAAAGGTTAAATGAACGTATGAAATCATTTTAAGGTAAAATGTCGATATCTATTTTCTAAGTTATCTATCTTCCATATCTTTACTTTCACACTAAATAATATGAAAGTTAAATAGTTGATGCATATATAGGACATCGAACAGGAAATCCACTAACCCTTGTCTAGTTCCCGTTAATTGACACTTTACCAATAATTCTGAATATCGTTAAAAAGGAAAGGTTTCCTAAATTAAAGTGGACCTCACAACAGAGACTCGTAATTATATCACAATGTATCTGATAATTCAATCATTTGATATTATCATTTAATTCCGTCGATAAATATATTGAAACAAATACGTTCATGCAAAGTATTATACATCTAATACTTTGTTAACGTTTTCAATTACTATAATTATATATTATATATACATATCTATATACACATAAATGTTCGTGAATCGTCGAGCACAGTCAAAAGGGTAAATGAATACATGAATGTAGTTCCAAAGTTTTTGAGCACAATCCAAGCCTTGCTTTGATTCCTAACACGATATCCCGATTTGTGACCTCATACTGACCGTTCGCCTGGGGGTGTGCGACTGATGTGAATGTTTGCTTTATGTTCAGCTCTTGGCACCAATCGCTGAATGGATTACCCTTAAACTATGTACCGTTGTCACTTACTATTTCATTTTGTATTCCAAACCGACAGACGATGTTTTCCCATACGAAATTTCGGATTTACTTGCCCGAAATTGTTTTTAGCGGTTTGGCTTCTACCCACTTTGTAAAATAATCAATGGCCACTACCAGAAACTTTACACCTCCTGGTCCTGCGGGGAATGGCCCCACTATGTTAATTGCCCATTTGCAGAATGGCCATGGAGATGCGACCGGTATCATTGGATGTCGTGGAGCCTTGCTTACCGGCGCGTGAAGACTGACATTTACGTATCACTTCTGCAGCATCTCTGTACATTGATGACCAATAGTACCCTAGCCGCATTATTTTGGACGCAACTGTTTTGTGTCCCTAGTGCAAAGCGCACATTCCCTCGTGCACTTCCCGTATGATCAATTCTGCTTGAATTGGATTAAGACACCGCAAACGAGGTCCCAAAAAATACTTTCTGTATAGAATTCCTTTGTCTAACAAATACATTGGTGCTTTCATATTAATCTTTCTTGCTTCTATTGAATCTATCGGCAATGTTCCTTTGTTCAGAAATTCTACTATCGGTGTCATCTAACTCTGCTCCTCTTCTTCAACTGCGGCAGATACACCGTCTGTCTCGATGGATTTTACTTTCACTTCCTCGACCCAAATTTCTTTCTTAAAATGGCTGAATGTTAAGGCGGCTAACTTACTGAGCGCATCTGCCTTTTTATTTAATGTTCTTGAAACCTGAGTTATTTGAAATAAATCGAAGTCCACCGCGAGCTCTTGCACAAGTTTCAAGTACTTTTGCATCAATTCATCATGTGCTTCAAATATCCCGTTGAATTGGTTTGCAACTAACTGCGAATCGACATATACAGACAGCTCTTTTACCTCCAGATATTTTGCTACCCGCATTTCGGATAACAATGCTTCATACTCAGCTTCATTGTTTGTTACAGGGAAGCTAAAGCACAACGCAAAGGTATATTCTTCTCCTTCTGGACTTTTTAGGACTATTCCTACCCCTGCGCCTTCTGGACTACAAGCTCCATCTGTGTGCATTTCCCACAGCTGCTCGGGCGGAGGTGGTATTTCGTTTGATTCGTGCGAGACTTCGATATCTCCGGCTGTTTCAGCCAGATAATCTGCTAGGACTTGCACTTTTACTGCACTTCTTGTTGAGAAGCTTATCTCATGCTCACCCAATTCAATAGCCCATTTGGCCATGCAACCAGAATTTTCTGGTTTATATAGCACCTGCTCAACAAGTGTCAGCGAATGTAAACTTGCTAGAATTTATCAAGCAATTTTAAGTTTTTTGACAATACATTGTTTTTTGTTATACCTGCTTTATTGGCTGGTCTATTAGGACCATTATTGGATGTGCTTGGAAATATCTCCTTAAGCGTCTAGCCGTATGCACGAGTGCATAAACCAGTTTTTCAATTGCAGGGTAGTTTAATTCGCTTCCTGTTAAAGCTTTGCTAACAAAATATACAGGCATTTATACCTGTCCGCACAGCATAATATATATATATATATATATATATATATATATATATATATATATATATATATATATATATATATATATATATATATATATATATATATATATATGATAAATGACTATTGAATAAGAAACAACTAGATTTTGATTTGAAGCGCGTACCTGTTCCCTGTTTGCTATCAATACTGAACTTATTGCTTCTTTTGATGCTGCTAAGTATAGTATCATTGTTTCTCCCACAATCGGCGCAGTCATTGTCGGCAACTCTTTTAACAACGTTTTCATTTCCTGAAATGCCACTTCTGCTTCCTCTGTCCATTTGAAATCCGTTTTCTTTAAGCAATTTTTTAATGTCCCGAAAAAGGGGAGCGATCGCTCTGCAGTTTTTGATAAGAACCTATTAATGCCGCCAAATTTACCCGTTAAACTTTGCAAATCTTTTTTATTTCTGGGTGACGACATATTTTCGATTGTCTCTATTTTCTTTGGATTTGCGCGTATCCCGCGCTCAGTTATTATATGACCAAGAAACTTTCCTTCCTCTTCTCTAACACTGCACTTCGACGGGTTGAGCTTCATATTTATCTTTCTCAACGATGCAAACGTTTCTAATATATCTTCCAACAAACCTTGTTCTGTTGTGCTTTTTATCACCAAGTCATCAACATACGTTTCCAAATTTCTGCCAATCTGACCTTTGAAAGCCTTGTCTATTACGCGCTGGTATGTTGCTCCCGCATTCTTTAGACCAAATGGCATCTTGGTATAGCAGTATATTCCCTGGCTTGTGTGAAAAGTAGTTTTATCCTCATCATCTGCTGCCATCTGTATCTGATGGTATCCTTTGTACGCATCCAGAAAACATTTATATCGGAAGCCTGCCAGCGACTCGACTTTCCAGTCTATTTCGGGCAGAGGATAATTGTCTTTGGGACAGGCTTTGTTAATGTCCGTGAAGTCGACACACATACGCCACGACCCATCAGGCTTTTTTACTAGTACCGGATTTGCTACCCACGTTTGGTACCTTACCTCTCGTAATATACTTGCTTTGACCAACTTGTCAACCTCCGCTTTCAACCATTCGCTTCTTTCTGGTGCCATACCGCATTTCTTTTGTCGTACTGGCATCAGACTTGGATTTGCATTAAGTTTATGCTCAGCAATTTCTCTTGGTACGCCAGTCATGTCTACTTCTTTTCATGCAAAGACATTGATGTTAAAGCTAAGGGGTATAAAATACTATTAAATACGATACAATTTTACACAAGATATTTATTTATTTATAGAATGGATATACTTAAACCTTGCTACAACACTTATAGGTAGTGTACCTAATCGTACAGTAGTGTAGTTTTTAGTAAGTCCGGTTCGTTCCACAGGGAAAATCTTTAAACAAAGCTTAACGCTATATTAGTTTAAATTTATAAAAATACAAATATATATATATATATATAAGTAATATTATTATTATAAAGGGGGTTTTTTACCGTTTAATGACCGGTTTGTCGATTTTAAAACTTTAGTCGCAGTTAAAACCAAATGTAAAATATTAAAAAGACTTAATTTAAAGCGTAAAGTAAATAACGATAATGAAATTGCGAATAATAAAAGTGCGATAAAATAAACTTGCGATAATTAAAAAGTACGATAATTAAAAGTGCAATTAAATACAATAACAATAAATAAAAATGCGATAATTAGAAGTGCAATTAAATATAAAATAAAGGAAATTAAATATGAAATAAAAGAATTATGCTTATTTAAACTTCCGTAATCATGATGTTTGACGTGTTGATTTTAGTTTTATGCCCATGGGTTAATTGTCCTTTGTCCTGGATTATTTAATATGTCCATACGAATTTGTCCATAATAGTCCATCAGTCATAAATATAAAGAGCGAAAACCTTCGTCAAATTATTCTTATTCCCGAAGTCAAATATTTCAACTAATTGGGGATTCGAATTGTAACAAGGTTTTAATACTTTGTTTAATGAATACACCAGGTTATCGACTGCGTGTAAACCAAGGTTTTACTACTTTGTTAACAATTACACCAATTACCCTTGAATGTAATTCACCCCTGTTTCAACAAGTCTATTAACTATTAATCCAGTTCCGTGTCCGGTAAAATGAATAATTATTGGTATTTATAGATATCCCGCCCACCGTACCCAGTCAAGCGTATGTGGTTATATATAAATACGTCGAATTATAAGTTTGTATATTAAATTAACAAGGTATTATTTAGTTATTATAAAACCCATTAATAGCCCATAGTCTAATTTCCACAAGTGTCATTATTTTATCCAAACCCCAATTATGGTACAAGGCCCAATTACCCAATATTAGTAATTAGCCCAACATCATGATTACTTCGGATTAAATAAGCATAATAATAACTTAGCTACGAGACATTAAATTAAAAAGGTTGAACATAACTTACAATGATTAAAAATAGCGTAGCATTACACGGACAGAATTTCGACTTACACCCTTACAACATTCGCTAACATACCCTTATTATTAGGATTAAAATTAAAATTAAAATTAAAATATAAATTATAAATAAATATTACGTATAGATATAGAGAGATTGATATATTATATGGTTTTTGCGATTAAACTGCGTTTGCTTTTATAGGGAATTGAGTCCAGGGGAACTCCGCGACTCGCGGCATTTTTTGCCTTCAAACTCCGCGAGTCGCGGAGTTTAAAATTCCAGCTCACCAGCTTTGGCTTCTTTCTTGCCGACGATTTTAAATATTAATATAATATATATATAATTTTTAAGAATTATTTATATATTATATTATATTCATGTGCATAGTTGACTTGTAATTTTTAGTCCGTTGCGTCGAGCGTTGAGAGTTGACTCTGGTCCCGGTTTCGAATTTTCGAACGTCCTTGCGTACAATTTAATATCTTGTACTTTGCGTTTTGAATCTTGTACTCTTGTAATTTCGAGACGTTTCTTATCAATAATTGGAACCTCTTTTATTGTATTTTGTACTTTTGAGCTTTTTGGTCGTTTGTGTCTTCAATTCGTCGAATCTGTCTTTTGTCTTCACCTTTTAATATTTAAACGAATATCACTTGTAAATAGAACATTTGCAACTAAAAGCTTGTCTTTCTTGGGGAATAATGCTATGAAATATATGTTCGTTTTTAGCATTATCAAATATTCCCACACTTGAGCGTTGCTTGTCCTCAAGCAATATAGTCTTGAAATACTAGAATCACTTCTTTATTCTTCATACTTTGTACATCAGTGATTTCTTTACGGCGGTATAAACAATGGTAGTAACGATATGGTTTACAGTCCCACATGACTATAAAAATTTAGATCCATTAAGGAAATTGGATCTTTATGAAAACATTTGATCTTTTGAAAATTAAATCTAATTTTTACCCTAGATAAGTTTTCCGGAATAACCCTTCACTGGTGTTTGCAAATTATTTTTGTGGGTTTGGTGGGTTTCAGATTTGAAAATTTTAGCTCAAAACTTGCGGTTTTGTGTCACCCACTTGCTAACCTTGTATTAGGAAAGAAACACGTCCAGTTTACTTGTCCCGTATATTACCTTTCGGTAAACTACCATCCGGTTGTAAAGGAAAGCGTTGAACAAGCAACTGTTAAGGCAATGTCCCCTGACATGCTTTTAATTATGGTCTATAACGTGTCGGACGCAATTACTATCCTTTGTAGGAGCAATAGTAAAGCTCACCCTTTTAATTTTTTGGTCTGGCACAAGGTCCTGTCTTTGACCATGCTATGCAACCACCGTTCTTACGGTTGACACCCGATTTAGTTCAGGTGACCTAATGAATTCCAGGTGAATTCCTAGGATTTTACGTTCAATGGTAATGAACGCATTGAAAATGGGTTTTCAGAAAACAAATCGGTTTATAATTTGATCAAAATATTTTCTCGTTCAAGCTCGAGTTTAGATATCATTGAATTCCATGAGTTTGAATTCTCAATCTTTAAGGTCAATCTCTAGGATTGAGTAATATCAGGCTTAAAAGCTGATTTTTAATCTTTAAGGAGATTATCCTTTCTGGGGATCTGATTCATTAGTCTTATCCAGCTAATTTGCACGATGCCCCCCCCCATTTTACGAGATAAATCCTTTTCATGGTTAGGATAAATCTGACCACTTGGCAACCCTGTTTAATGCTGAGGTCCGTGGATTTCCTGCTGATTTTAGTGATGATTTTTCTAGGTTTTTCGTCAACCTACAGCTGGTCTGGACGACAACTTCATGACCTAAATCAAGAAGCGCGTTTCTTTTTCGAAAGACTTTACTTCCTTTTAATGATGGAATTGATTCATCGTGTAGATCCATCTCTTCTTTTCTTTCATTGGGTAAAACAGTTTAGTTTAGTCCAAAGCAAAAGTATTTTCAGTTATTTGTTACAGAAATATGTGACATATGTTTAAGATAACTTGGTAATTTTTCCCACACTTGGCTTTTATTTTCCTTTTTATTGTCCTCTATTCCATTTTAAATGAATTCTAACATTTTGGTTTGTTTCTCAATTTATGTCCTTTCCAAGGTAACAATAATTTCGGTGTTAACACCTAGTTTTATCGTTCATAAATATGTATAAACATGATTTTGAGTTCATTTAATTGAAAATTTTGAAAAATTTTACTAGAATTGGGTAGTCAGTATATAAGACTAGGGCTGTTCTTTATTATCAGAGAGCACTAGGTTCTAATACAACTACTGCTTTACTAGTATTTTTAATGGTAACCAAGTGTTTAAGATAAAAATTTTAAAAATCCGAAAGAATTTAACCCCTTCCCACACTTAAGATCTTGCAATGCCCTCATTTGCAAGAAATCAGTAACAATTTAAATTATTGAGGGTGATTTGTGTGAAAATGATTAAATTTTACCAAAGTTTCCAAATATATTGGCGTTTGTTTGCTGAATGATAAATGGTGCATATCATTTGTTCATTCCGTCTTGTTGTTATATCACATTTATTTTGCATCTTGTCGTCAAAATTAGTTGCTTTTGCTGAACTTAATGCCAGTCTTTGAAAATGCGTTGTTTTACCCTGTTGTGTACATAAGATAAACTGCAAACATATATGCATATTTTTGAAGTTTGGTATATTACCCCACATTCAAAAATTATTAAAATCTAATAATAAAAGTTAGAAACTTATAAAAACTATTACAATATTAACATAAGTATTAAATGTATCAACATTACAAATTACAAAATAAATAAAACTAAGTAGATTAGGGATGATACTGATACCAGTAGGGGTTCCATGCATAACCATAGGTGCTATAAAATGCTTCGGCTGGGTTATACGTAGGATACGGTGGTTGGATCTCTATAGACCAGGGAGGGAATATGGGCGATGGAGTAGGAATATAGTTTCTACCTATATGTTGGCAATAAGCTATGATTTGGTTTTGATGAACTTGCCAATCTTCAAATGCTCTATGTCTAGCATTTTCATACTCTTGTGAAGCTATAAACCTTTGTATTTCTGCCATTTCATTTCCCCCTCCTACATTACCTTGCTGTTGGTTTCTCTCAACCTGTGGATGTCTACCATGGAATTGTACTGCGGCGTTATTTTGCCTCTTCAAAACCTTCTCACCATGGTATACATTTAAACCTATTGTATTGCGGGGTTCTGGTTCTTCGACTAATAATCCCCCCCGACTTATATCCACACCGAGATATTCAGCAATCAAAGTAATAAATATACCACCTCCTATTATGCTATGCGGTCTCATCCCCCTAACCATAGCTAATAAATAATAACCCACACAATAAGGTATACTTACAGCGCTTTGTGGGTCTCGAATACACATGTGGTAAAACAAATCCTGTTCATTTACCTTTTCCTTATTCTTACCTCTTTGTGTAATCGAATTAGCTAAAAACCTATTAATTACTCTTAACTCTGCTCTATCTATATCCAAATAAGAGTAATTTCCCCTTTAAATCGGTGATGGCTAGTCATTTGACTCCATACACCATGTGTATCAAAATTTTCGTCTATCTTTCTACCATTTAGTATCAACCCTCTACAATCGGCAGATGCTAACTCCTCAGGCGTATATATACGTAAAGCCTGAGCCATGTCTAGTAAAGACATGTGGCGTATCGAACCTCCTAACAAAAATCTAATAAAAGATCGATCGGTTAAACTAGCTACCCGATTATTTAATTCTATACTACACAACAATTCTTCACACCATACTTTATATACAGGTCTACGCATGTTGAATAACCGTACCCAATCGTTAAAAGTAGAATTACCATACCTCTGTGCAAGTAATTCCCTAATTGGCCCGGCCAATTCTACAGCTTCTAATGGTCCCCATTCTATGACCCTAGGTACTTCAACAGCTTTAGAATGAAGAGTATGCAAACCCCTTTGGTATTTTGGATAATCTATCCAAAGTCTGTCAAATATCAGGTTCGGGTGCAAATCTTCCAAGTGCATATCAGAAAATGTCATGACTGGATGAGGTATATCTTGTTTGTAGTAGTTATCTACCTCCTGTTGTTCCGCATTCTTAGCAGGAGCATTGCGAGCTTGGGATGAAGATTCACCCCTTTCAGTCTGCAAAACACATCAAACACAATTTTTGTGCATCCAAATATGCATTAGTGTCAGCAAAATCATCAATCAAAATAATTACAATGACATGATCAATTTATATCAAACTTAAGCTCATTTTCATATTTTCATCAAATCTACACTTTTTCAAATAAGCATACACGAAAATGTTTACCAAGTTCATAAGCATTCAACTCAAATAAAATGTCAAAATAATCATTACTAGCAATTAAACAAGTTTCAAATGGCATTATTTCTCAAAAATCAAGTTCATGAATTTTAGACTTGAAAAAGTCCACTTTAATTCTCAAAATCATGTTTAGGCTCAAAGTTTGGATCATTTAACTACCTAAACATGTTACACTACTTAATTTAGTAACAATTCATGACAAAAATCGGCCATAACCTGTTTATATCAAAAAGCCCCAAATTGCTCAAGAACACAAACCCTAGATTACTCAAAATTTGAAGTTTAAGGCTTCTAATCATGTTAAATAGCATCAATCTAGGTTATACAAGCATAATACATAAAAAATTTAAGCATAATTACACTAAAAAGCATCAAAATCAAATTGGGTATAAAATTGCTCAAGAACACTAATTTTCGGATTAAATGGTGTTTAGGTGTAGAAATTTACCGTTTTTCTTGAGTAATTCCTTGATAGCATCCTTCTCAACATGATTTTAGTAAAAGATTTGATGATTATCGGTCAAAAATTGCGAATTTGGTGTGTATTTTTCGGGTTTTTTCGGGTTATTTTCGCAGTATCTGTGGTGTGGGGATGTTCAACTGATCATTTTTTGCGTTTTATTTTTTTCTGTATTTTGGTCCCTCCACGAGTCGCGGAGTTTGTATTTTTTTTAAACATCTTATACTAATTAAAACAATTAAGTAATTAATTTTAAAATTTAGTTTCCCTTGTTATTTAGGATGAGGTCGTTTCGGATCGATGTCCTAGTCCGTCCTTCGACAAAATTTTAAAATTTGTCTTTTTGTAGCGATTGTTTTAAAAGCTAAGATTTTTGGGTTTTTTTTAATGTTTTTGTCATACTTTAATTCAATAAGATTAAAAATAATGATAATAAAAGTTCTCATCCCTCCCTCGAGTAAAGCAATTTCGGTTCAAAGACCTAGTCTTCAACTTACGACGAATTTTAAAAATCTTATTTTTAACTTAGCGACATAAAGTAAATTTTTGTTTTTAAATTCACACAACTTAAATATAAAATTCAAAATTAATATAAAAAATTCACACCAAACTTAATTTAAAAATTCATATTATAAATTCACACCAAACTTAATTTAAAAATTCATATTATAAATTCACACCAAACTTAATTTAAAAATTCATATTATAAATTCACACCAAACTTATATTAATTTTTCAAATATTTACAATTTTAAATATATTGATTTTACAAAGTTTACAATATTAATTTAAGATTTATATATTAATTTTAAAAACATGGTAAAAATAAAATTAAAAATCTTTTTGGCTTTTTATCCCACTTTAATCAATCAAATATTATCAAAAATATGCGCCCCTCTTTTCGGTAAAGTAATTTCGGTTCCAAGACCTAATTTAACTCATGACGAATTTTTGAAATATTTTGGGTTGATTGATTAAAGATATTTATACCTTAAGAATAAACGTTAAATTTCGCAGTGATGTAATAAATTTTTGTATGATATCAATAATTTCGGTCGCCAAACCTAATTTTATTCAATACCAATTTAATACTTTATAGCGAACAAATTAGTGTTTATTATCAAAAGGTTAAAAATAAAAAAATAAAAAAAAAACTGTACAGACTTACCTGTGAGATAGTACTCTTAGTTATATGATCTATCCCATTCATAAGATAGTCGGTTTAATTGGTTTTCCATGGCTACATAGGCGTAACCTCGAGCATTCAGTGTTTTTTCTTCTAAACATATGAACGGTCCGTCTCTGCATAAAGTAACAAATTCGGTATTTGAATAGGTTTGATTATTTGAATATTTACCTCCATGTGACCATTTTCCGCATTTGTGACATCTTTCTAGGTGTCGTGCTCTTCTTTTTGCTGCGGATTTTGATTTTCCTTTACCAAATTGTAACTTATTATCTTCGCATCTGGATTCTTTTCTTACTCCGTCCAATCTTTCTCTGATTACTGATACTATTTCACTCGGAAGTGTGTCATTATTACGTTTAGTGATCAAAGCGTGTAGCATTAGACCATGGTTTAGTTCACAGGAAGTCTTCATTTCGTAAAAACCTAAAAAAATAAAAATTCAGAATGGGGGGAGAAGACTAGTTCTTTAGGGTCGGCTAGGGAAAGACCGTTCGGGTTCCATTTTCGAGAACTACACGAAAACAGAAAATCTAATTCTAACAGAAATACATAAACCTCCCTATACTTAGTTGAAATTGTGATTAATATTATTTTCAATTGAATCATCAACAACTTGTATATCTTTGACTTTTACTTCAATCCATTTGTTGATTTCCTCCGTAACTTTCACAAATTCAACTAACATTGCCTTTTCTTTTGACGATAAATTGGATATTAATCGGTTATATAACTTAAAGTTTCCTTTAATCTTAGCATCGTGAATCCGTTTATAAAGTTTCTTCGTTGAACTGTTAAAAATGGGTTCATCTAATTTCGTATCATCACCGGCATTCTTTGTGATTGGATCATCATTAAGTGTTTCTTCATCTTCCCCACACTTATGCCTTTTATTGGTCTAACAGTTTTGGTTTGTGGAGATCTAAACTTTCGGTTCACAAAGGTGATCGATGTATCACCATCCCTAAGTGTCATTCTACCTTCTCTTACATCAATGAATGCCTCGGTGGTTGCTAAAAATGGGTGACCTAGAATTAGAGGAATATCAAGGTTTTCCTCCATATTAATCACTATGAAGTTTGCAACAAAGGTCAAACTTCCCACGTTAACAAGTAAATTATTTGCTATTCCAACCGGGTGTTTAATGGTTTAGTCAAATAATTGAACACCTATTTTGGTTGGTTTTAATTTACCCATGCCTAATCTTTTGTATAAGGAAAGAGGCATAATATTTGCACTTGCTCCTAAATCTGCGAGTCCATTATATACAGCACCATCATTAAGTAAGCAAGAAATGATAAATTCACCCGGGTCTCCTGCTTTAGTAAGTCGAGTTGGTTTGTAAACCTTTTTTGGGTGTTATTTCCTTGGTTCTTTCACTTCTATTTGAATTTCTTGTTCACATTTTTCTTCGTTTTTTGGAATGGGAGGTTTGTATAAGAATTCTTCTTCATCACTCAAATTTGAATCCTCCTTATATTCTAATTTTGATTTTTCATATGTTGTTGATAACATATTTATGTTTTCATTTTGAAGGTTTTCTTGGGTGGTGAAATTATGATTAACTTCATTGTCAACTTCCATCGGACCATGTATGTAATGTTTAACTCTGTGACCATTAACTTTAAATTCAATTCCATTTGAATTTATTAATTTTATCGTTCCGTATGGGAAAACTCTTTTGACTATGAATGGTCCAGACCATCTTGATTTCAATTTTCCAGGAAATAGCTTGAATCGTGAATTGAAAAGAAGAACTCTGTCTCCTTCTTTAAATTCTTTTGAACTTCTGATTCTTTTATCATGCCATTTCTTCGTTCTTTCTTTATAGATTAACGAATTTTCGTATGCTTCATGTCTTAATTCTTCTAATTCATTTAGTTGACTTAATCGTAGACGTCCGGCTTCATGTAAATCAAGATTACATGTCTTCAAAGCCCAAAATGCTTTGTGTTCAATTTCTACTGGAAGATGACATGCTTTTCCGTAGACGAGTTTAAAAGGTGTGGTTCCAATTGGAGTTTTGTAAGCTGTTCTAAAAGCCCAGAGTGCATCCTCCAATTTAATGGACCATTCCTTCGGATTTGATCCTACGGTTTTTTCTAGAATACGTTTTAAAACTCGGTTGGTATTTTCAACTTGTCCACTTGTTTGTGGATGATATGCAGTAGAGATTTTATGAGTTACTCCATATCTTTTGAGAACTTTCTCAAGTTGATTATTACAGAAATGAGTACCCCGATCACTTATTAAAGCTTTCGGTGTTCCAAACCTTGCAAAAAGATGTTTTAAAAAGTTGACTACAACTCGTGCATCATTAGTTGGGAGAGCTTGTGCTTCCGCCCATTTAGATACATAATCAATGGCTACGAGAATATAGAGATTATTATGAGATTTTGGAAATTGACCCATAAAGTCAATACCCCAAATGTCAAATACTTCACATACTTGGATGACATTTTGTGGCATTTCATCACGTTGACTTATTTTTCCGGCCCTTTGACAAGCATCACAGGATTTGCAAAGAAGGTGTGCGTCTTTGTAAATTGTAGGCCAATAGAATCCAGCATCATAAACTTTTCTTGCTGTTAGTTGAGGCCCATAATGCCCTCCTGTTGGTCCTGTGTGACAATGGTTTAAAATTTTACTAGCTTCATCTCCGAATACACATCGGCGTATTATTCCATCGGGACAACTTTTAAACAGATGTGGATCTTCCCAAAAATAGTGTTTTATATCACTAAAGAATTTCTTTCGTTTTTGGTACGATAATCCTTTTTCAAGGAATCTACAAACTAAGTAGTTTGCATAGTCTGCAAACCATGGAATTTCATTATAATCTATCTTCAATAGATATTCATCAGGAAAGTTGTCTTGTATGGTCTATTCATTTAGAACTTCTAATTCGGGATTTTTAAGACGAGAAAGATGATCAGCGGCGAGATTTTCTGCTCCTCTTTTATCTCGGATTTCAATATCGAACTCTTGTAAGAGTAAGATCCAACGGATTAATCTTGGTTTAGCATCTTGTTTCGAAAATAGGTATCTAAGAGCAGAATGGTCGGTATAGACCACCATTTTTGCTAGAACGAGATATGAACGAAATTTGTCAAAAGCAAAGACAATAGCAAGGAGTTCTTTTTCAGTAGTTGTGTAATTCGTTTGTGCTCCTTGTAATTTCTTACTAGCATAATATATAGGTTGAAATCATTTTTCAATCCTTTGTCCTAAAACGGCTCCCATTGCAAAATCACTTGCATCACACATTAGTTCAAACGGTAGATTCCAATTTGGTGTTATCATGATCGGCGCATTAGTGAGTTTTTCTTTAAGAATATTAAAAGATTTGATATATTCATTTGAAAAGATGAATGGAGCATCCTTTTCTAGGAGTTTATTCATAGGAGTGGCAATTTTAGAAAAATCTTTTATGAAACGTCGGTAAAAACCGGCATGCCCTAGAAAACTCCTAACTCCTCTAACATTGGTGGGATGTGGAAGTTTAGCAATTACATCTACTTTAGCTCTATCCACTTCAATTCCTTTTTTTGAAATTTTATGTCCAAGAACGATGCCTTCTTTAACCATGAAATGGCATTTCTCCCAATTAAGAACTAGATTTGATTGTTCGCATCTAATAAGCATTCGTTCCAGATTAACTAGACATGATTCAAATGTATCACCGAAGACTGAAAAGTCATCCATGAAAACTTCCATGCATTCTTCTATCATGTCGTGAAAAATCGCCATCATGCACCTTTGAAAGGTTGCAGGGGCGTTGCAAAGTCCAAATGGCATGCGTTTGTAAGCAAAAGTACCATAAGGGCACGTGAACGTGGTTTTCTCTTGGTCCTCGGGTGCTATTGGAATTTGAAAATATACGGAAAATCCATCTAGAAAACAATAGTAACTATTTTCGGCTAATCTTTCCAACATTTGATCAATGAAAGGTAAGGGAAAGTGATCTTTTCTGGTGGCGTCATTTAATTTTCTATAATCAATACACACACGCCATCCTGTTACAGTCCTAGTAGGAATAAGCTCATTTTTTTCATTTGTAATGACAGTCATGCCACCCTTCTTAGGCACGCATTGAACTGGGCTTACCCATGGACTATCAGAAATTGGATATATTAAACCTGCATCTAGCAGTTTAATAATTTCTTTCTTAACTACATCTTGCATATTAGGATTTAGTCTTTGTTGGCGTTGCACATACGTTTTATGACCTTCTTCCATAAGGATTTTATGTGTGCAATACGAAGGACTTATATCGATATATCGGAGGTTCTTCTATCGATGATTTATATCGATATCTGTCTTCTTCTTTTAGCATTTGAATTTCTTCTGTTGTTGGTTCATATTCATTAGCTATAAGTGTAGCTAACATTTCAGCTTCATCAATTTGTTCTGTTCCTTCTCCTAAAGAACATTCTCCTGTTCCTTGTAATTCTGGAAATTCTTCTAACAATTCTGCATGTGCATCTATAGTTTGAATATAATAAGATGTATCATCTGCAGATTGTGGTTGTTGCATTGCTCTATCAACTGAAAAGGTAACACTCTCGTCCTCTATACTTAGGGCCAGTTTCTTACCAAACACGTCTATCATTGCTTTAGCCGTGTTTAAGAATGGTCTTCCTAATATGAGAGGAACTTGAGAATCTTCTTCCATGTCCAGAACAACAAAATCTACTGGAAATACTAAAGTACCAACTTTAACTAGCATGTTCTCCATTATCCCTCTAGGATATTTTATTGATCTATCGGCTAGTTGTATGCTTATTCTTGTTGGTTTCAATTCTCCAAGGTCTAGTTTAGCGTATAGTGAATACGACATTAAATTTATACTAGCACCTAAGTCTGCTAATGCTTCTATTGAACTAAGACTACCCAGAAAACATGGAATTGTGAAACTTCCTGGATCAGATAGTTTTTTCGGTATCTTATTCAACAGCACTGCTGAACAATTAGCATTCATAGTAACAGCCGAGAGTTCTTCCATTTTCTTTCTATTTGAGATTAGATCTTTCAAGAATTTAGCATATCTAGGCATTCCTGAAATCACATCAATGAAAGGAAGATTTACATTTATCTATTTAAACATATCCAAGAATTTGGATTGCTCGGCTTCAAGTTTCTCTTTCTTCATTTTACTCGGGTAAGGAAGTGGTGGTTGGTATGGTTTAACATAAGGTTTAGCCTTAACTGTGTTATCTTCATTAACCTTTTCAACTACCGGTTCTTTTTCCTTATCTTGATCAGGTTGTGGTTCTTGTGGAGTAGGAATAGCTTCATTAGAAGTTACAGGTATTTCAGATGGTTTAAATGTTGTACCACTTCTTGTGGTAATGGCTTTAGCTGTTTTATTCCGGGGGTTAGCATTTGTATCACTAGGTAAACTTCCCGATTTTCTTTCACCTATTAACCTTGCTAGGTTACTTACTTCTTGTTCCAAGTTTTTAATAGAAGCTTGTTGATTTCTAAATGCTTGAGCATTTTGTTCATTAGTTTGTTTTTGAGATGTGAAAAACTGCGTTTGAGTTTCAACTAGCTTTGTCATCATATCTTCTAAATTCGGCTTTTTATCATCAGTTTGTGGTGGTTTGTTTTGAAAATTAGGTCTTTGCTGATTGTAATTATTGTTGGATACTTGTTGATTGCTAGGACCTTGTTGGTTGTTGTATGGAATATTTCGGTTATAATTCTGGTTTTGATTGTAAATTGGTCTTGGCGGTTGATAATTATTCTGATAATTATTTCCAGGCCTTTGGTTTATGTATGAAATATTCTCTCTTTGTTCCATTGTTAATTCAATACTGAGACAATCTTTTGTCAAATGTGGTCCTCCACACTGCTCACAACTAATTCGTATTGAGTGAATATCCTTAGTCATCTTTTCCATTCGTCTCTCCACAGCATCTATCTTTGCGGAAATGGAATCTAAGTCATGGCTAGAATCGGCTCTAGCTGCTTTAGATGATCTAACAATATCTTTTTCTTGGTGCCACTCATGTGAGTGGGAAGCAGTGTTATCAATAATTTTATAAGCATCAGTTTCTGTTTTCTTCATAATAGAACCACCAGCTGCTATATCTATGTCTTTCCTTGTAGTGATGTCGCATCCTTGGTAGAATATTTGTACTATTTGACAGGTGTCTAAACCATGTTGCGGACATCCTCTTAATAACTTTCCAAATCTTGTCCACGCCTCATATAGAGTTTCATTTGGCTTCTGTGTGAACGTAACAATTTCTCCTTGAAGTCTTACGGCTTTAGATGCAGGAAAGAATTGTTTAAGAAATTTTTCAACTAACACGTCCCATGTATCAATCGCCCCTTCAGGTAACGATTCCAACCAATCTTTGGCTTCTCCCTTTAAAGTCCAGGGAAATAACATGAGATATATCTGTTCATCCTCAACTTCTCTTATTTTAAATAGAGTGCAGATCCTATTAAAGGTGCGAAGATGTTCATTTGGATCTTCCTTCGGCGCACCACTAAATTGGCATTGATTAGTCACCATGTGTAGAATTTGTCCTTTGATTTCATAATCTGGCGCATTAATGTCTGGATGAGTAATTGCGTGACCTTAGCCAGTGCGTTTAGCTCTCATTCGGTCTTCCATACTTAAAGGTTCCAGATTCTCCATAATTGAATTTGTTGAATCGGAATCACTAGAGGATTCTGATTTAATGGTTCGTTCCTCAACAATCTCTGTTTGAATGATTGGTGGTTCCGGAGGAAAATTTAATGGTTCAGGATCTATGAATTGTCCCTGAATATTCTCCGGATTCTCAATTGTGAGGTCGGGTTCAAAAAATGGATTATCGGAAATTTGAACTGGAGTACTTGGTCGACTGGATGACGATTCTAAAGAAAAATCAACGGCGGTAATATTTGCTAAATGTCTTGATCTAGTTACAGGTGGTGAACGTACAAAAGGTGGTGAACGTCTTGCTCGGTGCATTCACTGAATATCCTATTAGTTTTTAAAAAGGAAAGAAAAATTATATAAGTTATCCAATTAATAGACTTTTCTGATTTTGCCCACGTTTCGAATAGCCAAAAGATGCAGCAGAGGGGCAGGATTCGTTTGGTCTCAATATAATTGAGGACTGTTTGGCTCCAATAACCCGGTCCATGTACAAATCCAACTATTACTACGAACCAGAAAATTTTGATGTCTATCAATTTAACCACTTAAAATAAATTTTCGTAATTTTAAGAAATTTAGATAAGAAGTAGAATAAAAATCTATGTCCTAAAACTAGAATAGCGAGAAATAAGAAAGAAAAAGAGCACGTCGAAAAAGAAAAAGAAAAGGGTTGAAAAATAAAAGGCGTAGGAAAATAAGAAATAAAAAGAAATGACTTATAGAACTTAAAAACACTCGACTAACCCAACCTTATTACTATCACTAACTTAAAATTATAATCGCAAATTGAGATTACTAATTGGAATGATAATTGATACATAGGTAAAAGGTGTCTAAAAATATTAAAGCTTACAAGAAAAACTATATCCCAAATGGCAATAACTTAAAAAGAAACTAAAACTTAAAAAGGCGTCGCAAAATTCTAAAGTACCTAAATCTTAGTCTAAAGAAAAAGCACTTAAGGGAATTTACGGCAAAGCCTAAAAATCTAGAACTAAAAATAACTATGGCAAAAACTATATCTTAAAACTAAATACGAGCGAAAAATACAAATATTACGCTAAAACAATTAAAAAGGGAGAAAATATAAAAATATACAAAAAGTTGTAAAAAGTACAATTTTTATAAAAATATTATTTTTATATTATTTATTTATTAAAACTATTACTTTTATATTTATAAATAAAACTAATTAAAAATAATTATTACAAATTAATTAAATCTTAAACTAAATAATAAATTAATTAACCCTAAATACTAATTAATTAATAATAATAATTAAAACTCCGTAATAAATGCCAAATTAGGGTTGCTGTGTGCCCGTGTCAGACGGCTCCGCGAGTCGCGGTATTTTCTTCTTCAAACTCCGCGAGTCGCGGGATATGAAAATTCAGATGACAGGCTGGTTTCGACAGGTTTCGTTTTTTTTTTATATTTTCTGTTTAAATATTTAAATAAAATATTTATAAAAACTAAATAAAAACTTATGTTTTAAAAACTAAAATAAAAATAGAAATACTTTATAATAAAAATCTTAAAACTAGATTTATATATTTATATATTTATTTATTTTTTTTTTCAGTTTTTAATTTTATGTTCTAAATAAACACAAAATATTTAAATAAAACTTATATTTTTATAAAATAAAAATAAAGAAACTTTATAAAACTTAAATATTTAATAAACTCTTAAAAATATTTATATTTTTGTTTTTCTTTTCTATGTTTTCGAATATTTAAAATGTATTTTTACAAAAACGTATTTTTATAAAAGTAAACTAAAAATAAAAATCTTTTTTTTATAATTATTAGCGTTGCGCTTCCGGCTTTTAAGTTTGATTGTCCCCGGCAGCGGCGCCAAAAATACTTGATGTTAAAGCTAAGGGGTATAAAATACTATTAAATACGATACAATTTTACACAAGATATTTATTTATTTATAGAATGGATATACTTAAACCTTGCTACAACACTTATAGGCAGTGTACCTAATCGTACAGTAGTGTAGTTTTTAGTAAGTCCGGTTCGTTCCACAGGGAAAATCTTTAAACAAAGCTTAACGCTATATTAGTTTAAATTTATAAAAATACAAATATATATATAAGTAATATTATTATTATAAAGGGGGGGTTTTACTGTTTAATGACCGGTTTGTCGATTTTAAAACTTTAGTCGCAGTTAAAACCAAATGTAAAATATTAAAAAGACTTAATTTAAAGCGTAAAGTAAATAACGATAATGAAATTGCGAATAATAAAAGTGCGATAAAATAAACTTGCGATAATTAAAAAGTACGATAATTAAAAGTGCAATTAAATACAATAACAATAAATAAAAATGCGATAATTAGAAGTGCAATTAAATATAAAATAAAGGAAATTAAATATGAAATAAAAGAATTATGCTTATTTAAACTTCCGTAATCATGATGTTTGACGTGTTGATTTTAGTTTTATGCCCATGGGTTAATTGTCCTTTGTCCTGGATTATTTAATATGTCTATACGGATTTGTCCATAATAGTCCATCAGTCATAAATATAAAGAGCGAAAGCCTTCGTCAAATTATTCTTATTCCCGAAGTCAAATATTTCAACTAATTGGGGATTCGAATTGTAATAAAGTTTTAATACTTTGTTTAATGAATACACCAGGTTATCGACTGCGTGTAAACCAAGGTTTTACTACTTTGTTAACAATTACACAAATTACCCTTGAATGTAATTCACCCCTGTTTCAACAAGTCTATTAACTATTAATCCAGTTCCGTGTCCGGTAAAATGAATAATTATTGGTATTTATAGATATCCCGCCCACCGTACCCAGTCAAGCGTATGTGGTTATATATAAATACGTCGAATTATAAGTTTGTATATTAAATTAACAAGGTATTGTTTAGTTATTATAAAACCCATTAATAGCCCATAGTCTAATTTCCACAAGTGTCGTTCTTTTATCCAAACCCCAATTATGGCACAAGTCCCAATTACCCAATTTTAGTAATTAGCCCAACATCATGATTACTTCGGATTAAATAAGCATAATAATAACTTAGCTACGAGACATTAAATTAAAAAGGTTGAACATAACTTACAATGATTAAAAATAGCGTAGCGTTACACGGACAGAATTTCGACTTACACCCTTACAACATTCGCTAACATACTCTTATTATTAGGATTAAAATTAAAATTAAAATTAAAATATAAATTATAAATAAATATTACGTATAGATATAGAGAGATTGATATATTATATGGTTTTTGCGATCAAACTGCGTATGCTTTTATAGGGAATTGAGTCCAGGGGAACTCCGCGACTCGCGGCATTTTTTGCCTTCAAACTCCGCGAGTCGCGGAGTTTGAAATTCCAGCTCACCAGCTTTGGCTTCTTTCTTGCCGACAATTTTAAATATTAATATAATATATATATAATTTTTAAGAATTATTTATATATTATATTATATTCATGTGCATAGTTGACTTGTAATTTTTAGTCCATTGCGTCGAGCGTTGAGAGTTGACTCTGGTCCCGGTTCCGGATTTTCGAACGTCCTTGCGTACAATTTAATATCTTGTACTTTGCATTTTGAATCTTGTACTCTTGTAATTTCGAGACGTTTCTTATCAATAATTGGAACCTCTTTGATTGTATTTTGTACTATTGAGCTTTTTGGTCGTTTGTGTCTTCAATTCGTCGAATCTGTCTTTTGTCTTCACCTTTTAATATTTAAACGAATATCACTTGTAAATAGAACATTTGCAACTAAAAGCTTGTCTTTCTTGGGGAATAATGCTATGAAATATATGTTCGTTTTTAGCATTATCAGACATCCGTATTAGAAGCTAATATGCTACGAAGCTTAAACTTTGTCTCATCGGATAATCCTCCGCCGATTTTGATTTTTTGCTCTGGATATAGTGGGTTTGCTATAATCATGCAGCTTCGAAGCTGTTCTGCCTCGCTTGGCTGTTTTTCTGCTTGTTCTACGGCTGCAACATTTGCATCGTGTTTTTCTGACCTTATCGTTGCAATTCCTAATGGTGTTGGGAACTTGATAAGGCCATGCACTGTGGAAGGGATAGCTCCCAGCTTTTGGACTGTGGAAGGGCTCGCACCGCTCCTGGCAGCAAGCGGAAATAATATTCGTACATTATATCAACACCGCAGCCGGTGTCTATATGTAATCACTTTATGATATACCCGCAGCTTTTAACGCATCCTTTAATTGTGATGGGCGCATCTGAGGGTTCCCGTACTATGACTGGGAACATGATGTGAGTGTTTTGCCACTCTTCAGATAATTCTAACTTGTGTCTCTGATTTTCTCGTCCGCTGGTTACCATATTAATGGTTTTATCTGTTTCCCTTCCATCATTCTTCTTTTGGCACGGATATTCTTTTTCTCCTTTCGGCTTCTCGCTTGATGCTTTTCCACTTTTCTTCAAGTGTTGTAATCTTCCCTTTATAAGTTCGGCAACTACCTTTTCGATTAGATGCCGACATTCATTTGTTTCGTGACCGTAAACATGAAAGTCACAAAACTTGCTTTTGTCCCTATTCCCATATTTTGACATAGGGACCGGGGGATTGAAGTCTTTGCACACTGCCTCTGTAGCCAGAATTTCTTTTAGCATTTTTGTGAGGTCTTTTACTAATGCGACGTTTTCAGTGTGATTACTTTTGTACCTCTGACTTCCTCCCCCTTTGTTGTTATTAAATTTGCGGTATTTATCGTTATTGTAATTACCGCTTCGAGACGGCCCATTGTTATTATACCGTTTTCCATGCTCTGACGCTCTTCCTTGCGTCCGATAATAATCTTCATCAATGTCTATGTACGAAGAGTTGCTTTCGCGGTTTTGTTTTATATCCTCTTGCGCACGCATATAGTCATGCATTTCTTTTATAGCCTCCGCGAAAGTTTCTGGTACTCTTCTGCGCAGCCGCTGCCACAAAGAGAGATGTCTATCAGTGTCTATGCAGTGTTTAAAACCGGACACCTTTTGACTCTCCAGGAGGTCTTGTATTTTTGCCACTTCCTTGGTGTACCTATCGATGACTTCCCCCAAACTTTCTTTTTGCTTTTGTTTAATGTCGTGACATTCAACATGTGTTCTTTTGCGAGCGCGCAGGTTGTGGAAATTTAATAAGAATCTTGAGCGCAGATCCGCAAAGCCTGTGATGCTCTGCGTTGGCAAATTGTTGAACCATTCCCTTGCTACCCCTTGCAGTACTATTGGTAGCATATGACATGCTACTGCGTCACCCCAGCTGTGTGTTCTTGCGGTTCCTTCAAATTTTTGCAAAAAATCATCTGGATCTGACAGTCCATCGTAACTTCCTAACGTTAAGGGTACCACTGGCGCTACTATAAAAGGATGATTTGTGATATGTGGTACAAACTTTTTAGTTGTAGGAGCTAGCTCAAGACTTTGCCTGGCTTTTTGTCCTTGCATTACCGCGAACCAGTTGTTCATGAATTCTTGAACCCTTGCTGGTTCATTAAAAGCTGGTGCCAAATGCGGTGGCGCGACCTACTACAACTGGGATATAAAACTATTTGGCTAGGTTAAGACATGTTGCGGCCCGCTATATTGGTTGGTTGCAACATTGGGGATAGGTTGCGAAGACGCATATGTCGTTGACCCTTGTTGCGGTGTCAGCGTGATATATGAACCATCTTGATTTCTCAGACCCATCAGCCTGATTCTTTCATGAGCGCTCTCGGTGGTAACCCTTTCAGTAGGAGTTTCAGGTTCCACCGAAGTGATGATGGGCATGGTGCTCACATAGATAGTTTTAACTTTGAAACCTGGTGGAATGGTCTCGCTTGGAGAACCGAAGCTCAGATTTTTTGGAGTCGGATCCTCGAATGGTTTGAAGCTAGTTCCTGTTTCTAATATGCTTCCATCCATAGAATGCCACCAACTCTTAGATGATTCTGTAAGGACCGTTTCTGATGCAACTGGTCCTGTTCCGATGCTTGATGTTGATGGAGGCTTGGATGTGCCTTTGACTGGTGCAGGTGGCGTCGATGGTGTATTCGTAACAGTCGTCGTAGGTGTTTGAAACCCTGGACTTACGTGAGAATCCGATCGCCCCTGATTTTTGGCACTCTTACTTCCTCCACCCATTCTTGCTAATAATCTGAAAACCTGAAAGTGACCGATTAATTAAACAAAAAAGTTTTACGGAAAAAGATACGCATAATAAATCGTATACAACATAAATTCCAATCTTATTTGTTTCGTATAACCGGTCCCACGGATGGCGCCAAATGGTCAAGCATATTTTCACGAGGTCAAGGTAAACCTACGATTGAGTGCATAGTGGGGTTTAAGGACTAACAATATTCGGACCTCCGACACTTAATCGTGGATAACCCACACCGGTATCGTTTCGATTCCAACATGGTGGCCGATTTGAGAGTCCACCAACAACCTAGCATACGAGGTTGAGTGGCCCACAGCATGAAGGTTTTATAGTTCAAGACATACCTGAAAGTCTTTAAGATCGTATGAAGCTTTATTCGTACGATGAAGATATGTATGCTGTTGTTACGTATGAGTAAACGAATATGTTTTTAGGGTTTATGAGGTATGTATTTATAGGCTCGCAAATTAAGGTTTTTTGTTAGAATCCCTTCCCTAATTAAATGTGATCTCTTCCCAACTAACTTTCGTTATTTAAGGAAAAGAATCCGAATTGATTATATTGTACATCTTTCTAGAATATACTAGACCCTTATGCAAGTATACGAAACTCGCATCAGATGGTATAGGCGCATAGAGTGCGGCTATACCCGTGCCATACCTCTGATATGACAGTTTGCGTGCGGTTTAGGGCTTTGGATGCGTAATCCGCATAGTCTTGCGGATATGCGTATCATTACAATACATCCAAAAGTTGGATGAAGGAAAACTAATATCGTCAATAAAGTCATGTTTGAACTCCCCATCGGATGATAACTCCCACAGCTATAACAACCCACATTTTTCCATTTCTATTTTACTAAATTGCCCTTAGGGTTTGTGTGCTCCTAAACTTTATTTGACTAAAACGTTGACTAAATAGTAAACTTTTAGTCGACACTCTCTGATAATTTAAAGTTTATGCTTTTCCGTAATATTATATATATATAGTCTAGGTAGTAAATAAAAATGTGAAATTATGTAAATAATAAAACAACTGGGAGTTTAATAAAATAAATGCAAGTCTTGGACCAAAAATTAAAAAGGACTAAATATTATTTGTAAAAAAAAAAATATAAAATACATATTTATAAATGAGCCAAAAAATAAAATAAATAATATAAAAAAATCGGCCAAGGTAATAAAAAAAGAAATTTAATTAAATCTTATTACTTGTTCCCTAAGTAGTTCTAGATCATTCCTAATTACTTGGTCCCTACTCTAAGTAATCCTAGACTAACCCTAATTGCTTTCCTATATAAACCCTCATTCTAACCTCCTAACTCTCATTCACAATTCACTAAAAAGTTCCTCTCCTCTTCTCTTTTTTTTGTTCGACAATTTGGAAACCACCACCACCCTAAAAACCGATTCCCACCATCACCAAAACAGCCTCATCTGCACTCTCCAAGCCACCACCAAATTCAGCCATATTCTGCTGCTTCTGCTTGCCAAAAACAGCAGCCTTTTTGTTGTGTTAATCGGCCCAAACAGGCTATCCAACTGTAGCCACATGCCTCTACCAAACACCCTTCTATTCTGCTGTTTTCTGCTGTGATCTGCCACCCAAAACAGTCCCCACCTGCGACTGGTTAGCTGCTCATGTTGCTGCTATTCTGCGTGTTCAACAGGCCCAAAACTCACTCATTTTGCCACCTTTTGTAGCGGGTTCTTGTTGCTGCTGTACCAGTCGAACATCACTATCATCATCTATCGTTTTCTTGATCTTTTACTCGTTTGAGGTATCCCAAAACTCGAGCTTTTATCCATCTTTATTTTCTTTTCAATTCCTTATTTTTTCTTTGTTATTTGATCTTGCTAATAATTAGAACATAAATATTAAGTTATAAAGATGTAAACTTGTAAAAAAAAAATAATAACACACATGCATGCATGCGTGAAGTATGTATATGCATATATATATACACGTGAAGTGTATATGTATATGTATGTATATTACGCGTGTGTGTATGTATATATGAATATGTACGTGTGAATATATATGTACAAGTATATGTAATTGGTACAACATAAAAGAAAAATAATATATGTGTAAGTATATGTATCATGTATACGTATTTATATGTATCACCTTTTTACTTATATATATGTAACGCATACATAATATATATATATATATATATATATATATATATATATATATATATATATATATAGTTATATAAAATATGTATATATAGTTATAAACATATATGTGTAATATAAGAATAAAGAGTATATGTATCATGTAGGTGAATATATGTATGTAACACATGTACAACCATATATTTATGTACAAAACATGATAAGATTATATAATGAAGGTTGATTAAGTAAAAGATAATTAGAGTAATAATACTATTACTATAACTTGTAAACCTATCTATATTGTAACACCTTAATTACACTAAGCTATGTTATCACATATATATATATATATATATATATATATATATATATATATATATATATATATTTAATAAATACATACATATATATATATATATATATATATATATATATATATATATATATATATATATATATATATATATGTATTTATTAAGTATAATAATAATATATTAACGAATAGTATCTATACACCTATAACGTGAAAGTTATAATCAAAAGATAACGTACAATATATACGAACTTCACCGCTACTTACGGTCGTAAGAGGATGATGTCTAGGTTGCCATTTATGGGACAAGCTTGTGGATCTCGAATGTCATGACTTAGTTTCTGATCAAGAGTCCTGGGCCCCCGATTACATCTGGTCATCCTTGACTTACTTGATAGCAACGAGGTTCGGGTAAAGTTGTACAACGTCTTTGTGAAGGATTATAACCCGAACTTACTAAAACTAGAAACTTACTATAAGTGGAAGCTTTTCATAAATAGTAATTTTCTGAAAATAGAAAATTTCGAGAAATAGGAACTTTTCTCGTGAACCGTCACTGTTAATATAGTTGCTATATTAATATACATACTTTTTGACAATAACTAACCAAACGTTATATCTATAGGTTGAGATCTCCGGTCACTTACTCCATCAAATCTTCTTTTCGTGGAATAACATACTTGCTACTAAGGTGAATTTCATAGCCCCACTTTTTAACTTTCTTTATATACTTATTTTGAACTTTGGGGTGAGACACATGCTTGCATTTAAAACTTTTTTACGCTTAGACACAAGTACTCAAAACTATTTAGTGCTCCTGATGTGGAGGATGAGGCAGAGGTTTATGATGCTGATTATGTGCATGAGCTTGAAAGTAAGTTTAAGGAAGCTCAGGAAAAGATTGTCGAGCTTGAGTTAGCCAGACAGTCGGGTAATGAGGATACACCACCAGGTTTTGCCATTGCTCAATCACACACAGTACCGCAGATACATCAGAACCAGTACCAATACCCATTACAGAACCAATTCCCTCAGCATGTCATGCCATCACAGAATTACTACCAGTATCAAAATCCCATGATGATGAACCAAGTACATCCACCCATATATCAACAATCATTTCCACAACAGCAATTCCAACAACAATACCAGCCACCAAAAAGATGCACCTTTAAACCATTCAGAGATTGTGGACCATCTCCGTTCTCGGGAAGTTCTGACCTAGCTGTGACTCTCAATTGGTTAAGGGAGGTTGAAAAAGCATTTGAGGCTTGTCAGTGTAAACCAGAATTAAAGGTGACTTATGCGAGCAGGTTGTTGAAAGATAGAGTAATGGTGTGGTGGGATTATGTGATAGATAGTGTCCCTCCAGAGCAAGTTAGAATAATTACTTGGGAACAATTTTATGCGAAGGTATGTGAACATTACTGTAATGTGTTCGATATGAACAGAATCAAGATGGAGTTCCTAGAAATGCGGATGACACTGCAGATGTCGATTGATGAGGAAATTGAGAAGTACATGGACACGTTAAGATTTATGCAACAATGGGTGCCTGATGAACAATCAAGAATTCAGCATTTTGTGAACATGATCTTGTCGGATTACATGTCCTTTGTGAGGTCAGTACCAACGTTATCTCAGGCTTTTGTGATGGCAAAGATGGTAGAAAGTGATGTTAGAGCAGCAAGAGGTATGAATATAGGGAATGTGGTACCGCAGGGTAGTCAGGCTACTAGTCAGTCAAGTTCTAAGTCTAAGAAATCGTTTGGGTTTAGACTGAAAGGTAAAGGTAATCAAGCAAGTTCAGGGTCTGGTTTTGGTAAGAAAGAATGGTGTAAAGGTTGTAAGTCTTCTCACAGTGGGCAGTGTTCAGAGGTAACGAGAATGTGTTTAAGATGTGGTATGGTAGGTCATGAATCTCAGGGGTGTTCCTTCAGGGAGAATGTATGTTGGAGTTGTCATCAGCCGGGTTACCGTTCAGCAAGTTGTTAGGTGTCAAAGGGCGCAAGTTCCAGGGCAGGGTCAGGGGCGCGTTTGGTATCTGTCGGGGGTTCCACAGCCTCAAGTGGATAGAAGAGAAAGAACCTATCGAGTGCGGAAGCCAGGGCCTTTCAGATGACAGTTGAGGCCACAACTAATAATGATGACGTCATAACTGGTATGTTCTTGATCAATTCAATACCTGCTAGAGTATTGTTTGATTCACGTGCAAATAGGACATTTATGTCTATAGATTTATGTACTAAGTTAGGGTTACCTGCTACTGTACTGCCTGAGCCTGTTAGAGTAGAGGTAGCTGATGGTAAGGCGGTTCCAGTCACAACGTATGTGTATGGAGCTAGTATAGAAATTGAAGTAGACCGCTTGCCATGTCCTGTTTAGTGTTGTCTATACCAAGCTTTGATGTACTATTAGGGATGAACTGGATGAGCCCACATAAGGCCCACATTAAGTGTGATAAGAAGATTGTGACCTTTCGTTTGACTGATGGAACCCGTATTATGACCTGAGGGGAACAAAGTGGGTTCACTTTTCCATTAATCTCTATGATGAAGGAGAAGAAGTCACTTTCTAAGGGGTGTGAGTCTTTTATGGCTTATGTTATTGACGCTAAGATAGAGAAGAGATCAGTTACTGATATTCCAGTGGTTTCGGAATTTCCTGAGGTATTTCCTGACGAATTACCGGGGTTACCGTCGGTAAGAGAAGTAGAGTATAAGATTGAGTTGGTTCCAGGAACAACTCCAGTGGCTAAGGCTCCTTATAGGTTAGCACCTTCTGAAATCAGAGAGATGCTGTCTCAGATACAAGAATTGTTAGACAGAGGGTTTATAAGACCGAGTTCTTTGCCGTGGGGGTGCGCCAGTGTTGTTTGTAAAGAAGAAAGATGGTACTCTGAGAATGTGTATAGATTATCGAGAATTGAATAAGAGAACGGTTAAGAATAAGTATCCGTTGCCTAGAATCGATGATCTGTTCGATCAGCTTCAGGGTGCGTCGTACTTTTCAAAAATAGATCTTAGATCCGGGTATCATCAGGTTCGGCTTGCAGAATGAGATATACCGAAGACAGAGTTTAGAATGAGGTATGGGCATTACGAGTTCTTGGTTATGCCATTTGGGTTGACGAATGCTCCAGCAGCTTTCATGGATCTAATGAACAGGGTTTGTAAACCGTACTTAGATCAGTTTGTTATTATGTTTATCGATGATATACTGGTGTATTCGAAGTCAGAGGCTGACATGCGACGCATCTTCGATTAGTTTTAGAGTTATTAAAGAAAGAACAGTTATATGCTAAGTTCTCGAAGTGTGAGTTTTGGCTTCGAGAGGTGCAGTTTTTGGGTCATGTTATCTGTGAGGCAGGTATTAAAGTGGATCCGTTGAAAATAGAAGCGGTAATGGGTTGAAATTCGCCAAAGACGCCGACAGAAGTTAAGAGTTTCTTTGGTCTTGCGGGTTATTATTGCCGGTTTATAAAAGATTTTTCTAAAATAGCGGGTTCGTTAACCAAATTGACCAGAAAAGGCGTAAGTTTTTGATGGAGTGACCAACAGGAACATGCTTTTCAGACGCCCAAACAGTTGTTGTGTTAGGCTCCGGTGTTAGCATTGCTAGAGGGTTCAGATGACTTTGTGGTTTATTGTGATGCGTCTATTGCCGGGTTGGGGTGTGTACTGATGCAGAGAGATAAAGTTATCGCGTATGGTTCTCGTCAGTTAAAGATACACGAACGTAACTATCCGGTTCACGATTTAGAAATGGCAGCGGTGATATTTGCGTTGAAGTTATGGAGACACTACTTATACGGTACAAAGTGTGTGATATGTACAGACCATAAGAGCCTCCAATATATTTTCACGCAGAAAGAACTGAATATGCGACAGAGATGGTGGATTGAGCTTATAAAAGATTACGATTGTGAGATAAACTATCATTCGGGCAAAGCGAATGTTGTTGCCGATGCTTTAAGTCGTAAGAAAACTGTGGACACTGTGAAATTTATGAGAACTGAAATAGTTTCAGACCTTATTGAACAGATAAGACAAGTTCAAGCCCAAGCTTTATTGGAGGAGAATTTAAAGACTGAATTGATGACCAAAATAAAAGACCAATTGACTGCCGATTCCAGAGGACTTAAGACGTTTAAGAACCAAATTTGGGTGTCTATGCTTGGAGATTTAAGGAAATTGATCTTAAATGAAGCATACAAATCGAGGTTGACTGTCCATCCGAGTAGTACCAAGATGTATAATGACTTAAAACCAATGTATTGGTGGCCCACAATGAAGAAAGATGTTGCTCAGTTGGTAGAAAAGTGTCATATTTGTGCACAGGTTAAGGCCGAACACCAAAAACCCTATGGTTCGTTACAGCAGTTGAAAAATTCCAGAGTGGAAATGGGATCATATTAAGATGGATTTTGTAACTAAATTACCTAGATCTCATAGAGGTAATGATATGATATGGGTAATTATTGATCGACTGACGAAGAGTGCACATTTCTTAGCAACAAAAAAGACAGCTTCGTTGAGTACTTTGGCAGAATTGTACTTGAAAGAGATAGTTAGTCGACATGGGGTTCCGTTATCTATTGTATCCGACAGGGATTCTAGATTTATGTCTAACTTCTGGAACAGTTTACAGAAAATTTTGGGAACGAGGGTAAATCTGAGTACAACGTATCATCCACAGACCGACGGTCAGAGTGAGCGTACAATACAGACACTAGAGGATATGCTTAAATCCTATGTGTTAAAGTTCGATGGTCTGTGGGATATACATCTACCTTTGATCGAGTTCGCTTACAATAATACTTATCATTCTAGTATTGGGATGCCGCCTTATGGTATGTTCGCAAATGTAGAACGCCGACTTGTTGGTTAGAAGCTGGTGAGAAACAATTTGCAGGTCCAGAATTAGTTCAGATAACAGCCAACAAGGTAGCGATAACGCGTGAAAAGTTGAAAGCAGCACATGACAGACAGAAAATGTATGCCGATCCACGTAGACGTCTGGAAAACTTTGAGGTAGGTGATCGTGTTTACTTGAAACTTTCACCGTGGAAGGGAGTTATCACGTTTGGTAAGTGAGGTAAATTGGCTCCGAGGTACATTGGGCCGTTCAAGATTATTCAGAGGGTTAACGACCAGACTGTTGCGTTAGAGCTTCCAGCAGAGTTGGCAGGGATACACAACACTTTCAACGTATGTTACCTTAGAAAGTGTAAAGTTGATGATGAAACGCAACTGGTTCCATTAAGCGATTTGCGGGTAGATTTAAATCAAAAGTTAGTTGAAGAACCGGTTAGGATTGTTGATAGAAAGGTAACAAAGTTAAGAAATAAAGAGATCCATATGGTGCTTGTTGAGTGGAAGCATAGTTTAGGATCGAACCTTACGTGGGAGACCGAAGAGCTGATGAAGGCTCGTTATCCACGACTGTTTGACCATGACCAGATTTTGAGGACGGAATCTTCTTTAAGGGGGTGGATTTGTAACATCCTCAGATCGGGCCTAGACGTAAGTTAACCTTTTTGCCCTTAGGCATAATTGTGTGGTTAATTATGCTTTTATTTTAATAAAATGTTTAATGTTATTTTATTATTTGGTTAAGACCAGTTTGTGACAAGGGTCACAGAACAGGTTCGTTTATTTAATTTGGACTCCGTTAGGGCAGTTAAATTAAGTACGAAATTTATCAGATAACTGGTAAATACCCGTGTGTGATGATGTATGTTATTTAACCCACATATATAAGCTTGTGACCAGCTCACTTCTTCCATTTTTCTGAAAATTTCTCAAACACTCCATACCTACTTTCTCTCCTACTTGAAACCCTAATTTCTCAATCTTGTTTTTGTATTAAAATTGTGTTGTTAAGATTGTTACTACTGATTTCGTGATTATTTCAAGGTAACAACTTGTGATTTCAGTCTCAAATTGATGGATTTGTATGGTTTTAAGTTAGGTTTTTGTCAAAGTGGGTTTCATGTAAAATTGGTTGATTTTAATGTTGTTTGATGTGTAAGATTTGTTGGGTTTAATTCCCTAAATGTTTTCCTAACATGTTGTGTGTGGATTTTAGGTCAAAAACAAGTCTGGAAACGAGGTTGAGCAATTTTTGTTCAAAAACCCGTCATTTCTGATGCTGCTCGATGAATACAACCGTACAGTTGCAGCTTTCAACCGCAAAGGTACATGGTGCAACCGTACGGGTGCATGTGCAACCATACGGATGCATGGTGTTGGTGCAACCGGGCAGTATGTGTGCAACCGTACGGATGCATGATGCAACTGTACGGATGGACTTGCAACCGTACGGATGCATGTGCAACCGTACAGATGCAGATCAGATCAGTAGTTATTGTTTAATTTAGCTATTTTCTAGCCGTTATGCTATCCGCGTGACTTATGATTATCAGGATGTAAATTCTGAAAATGCATAAGTGTTAGATGGACTTTTAGTGACACTTTTGTGACTGATTTACTATATTGTGCTGTTTGTGTTAACAGACAGAAACTAACTTGATTTGCTTTATGTTCAGGTGATAAGGATAAGGAAGTCGCTCAGTGATAGATTATCTGAGCTAGTTGCTAGTATTCGGTGAGTGGGTCTATCTCCGGATAGAGTATTAAGTAGCTGACACACTACTTGTTCAGACTCTTTATTATTATGTTTATGCCTTGTATGAATATCATGTGTAGTTAGATATTGTCATGCTAGTTAGGACGATTGCATGACCGATTATGTGTGATCTTATGTGCGCACTGTTAGTTGGACACCAACCGAGGCGGCAAGGTTGGGAAACCACCGAGGTGGTAAGGTAGGGTTGATGTGAGGTCGACCGTGGTAGCCTGGTCAGGTCATGATGTTACTGATTGTTCAGTATAGCATAGAAGGACGCATGTGTTGTGTCTGGACGGTTATGCAGTGGATTCGTAAAGCGGACTATCGGTAGACTTTAGCCTGATCAGCTAAGTCGTGTGCTCGTACAAGCCGTCGGTCCTCATATTGTCAGTTGTTGTTGTATGCTAGTTCAGTTGCTTATGCTTAGTCTGTTAGATAGTATCCATTCACTTAGCAGTTGTGTTAATTCCCCCACATTTTCACCCATTGCAGGTTTAGGTACTGCTAGTTAGAAGGGTGTTACGGATAGGATGAAGACATGTTTGACTATACGCTAAACTCCGATGTTTTCTCTTTTGTACTGTTTTATGTAACACCGATGTTTTGAGAAGTTGTAAAGGATGATAACTAGATTGATTTCTTAACTATGGTTTGTAAATATTAAATAAGGTTATTTTGGTAATAACATGTAATTCCGTTGTGTTTAATAAAAAAAAAAATCAGGGTGTTACATATTTTCTCTTACAATTTAGGTAGCTTTACAATACTCTCTTGAGTTTTTGATTTTAAAAGAAATCAAATCGAATTTGAGTTCGATTTTCGTTCGTTCAACTTCAGTTATAATTTTAATCGAGAAAACCGAATTGACGAACACTCTAAAATCTGACTTATATTTGGTCAATTTAATAGAAAATACAAGAAATGACTCCATTAATGTAATAAACTAGAGTAACACAAAGTCTTTTTACATTAAATATCATTTCTTCGATGATCTTTTACTTTAGAATCGCCCTAAAGTCACAATAGTTGTCTAACCTCATGTTTAGGTGATCGGATTTGCGTTATGAAAACAACATATGCGTTTTATATAATTATAATTAAATAATCAACTGTAGTAAAATGGGTTAATTATTAATGATGTTTGAATTTGATTATGCTGTTTGAAAACACAATAATTTAATAATTAGTTTTGTAAATGTTCGTTAAATCAAATTATTTGATGAATTAACAAACACATAGGAAGAAAAATAAGCGGAAAAGGAAATAATTAGATAATATAAAAATCACGTTTTGCTGCAGTAAAGGGCGACTTACTTTTTCATTTTCATGTTTTGAGCCTCTCAAACCGTAATTAATTGATTTTAAAATTGAATAAACACTATTAATTACTTATTTGCGATTTGAAAACATAATAATTAAATAATCACCTCCTAATCGCTAAGCCAAACACCACCTTAGATTTAAAACTCTTGTTGTCTTTTGTCGTCAAATTTGAAAACATACTCCCGTCGTTTTAATTTTGCCACTATTACTATTTGAAATATTTTACGTAATTTGTTCATATTAATAAATATACAAATATAATAAGGTAAAATACTATAAGTCAAAAAAGATAATCGAGTTATTAGAATGGGTAGATTCGAGCGAGTCTATATTTAGGTATGTGTAGACCAACAACACAACAACAACAACAACAACAACAACAACAACAACAACAACAACAACAACAACAACAATACCCAATTCCACAGAAGTAGGGTATGGGGAAGGTAGGTTGTAGACAATCATTCCTCGTACCCTATATTAGAAGGAAGTAACTACTCCACCATCGGGTATAGAACCCGCGACTAGATCAGGTCTTCCCTCCCTCTACTCTAGAAGCAAAAGAGATTGCTTCCTAAAGGACCTCCGGCCAGAAATGCTCATACAAACAAAAAGTGAGGGCAAATGATACGTACCTGTAAGAGTTAAGTGCGCCTAGGAAGATGCATGTAACGACCCTGGTTTTTCCAACGTTTAATTATTAATAATTTATTTATTATTAATGCTTGTGTTTTAATAAACGTGTTCTTATACGTGTTACTTGTTACCGTATTTAACTTTTCATGGCCCGACTTGTCTTTGTGATACACGTACTTTACACGAATAATATTTCGAATATTATTTACGTACATGATTAATTATTATTAATCATTTTTAATTAACTAATGTTAGTAGTTAATTACTTGGAATTTTATTTTATTTGTTGCATACATACTTGGACTTGGGCCTTTATTATTGGAAATGGACTTGGAAGCCCACCCTGCTCTCTTAATGGACTTGTAAGCCCATCTTATATGCAAGTAATTCACTAATGAAAAACTAGATTAATTAGCTTAGTTAGAAAGACTTGTTACTAGTATACTTACACCACTTTCCCACACCATTTAACTTTATTACTTCTTCTCGCTCACACCATTCTCCCATGTTTGAAAGCAAGCATTTGACCCTTCCTCTTTGGGCCATAAAACCGTCGGCCAACATGGTGTGGGAGGGAGTTTTGCTTTCAATTTTTGGTTACTTATTCACTTAAATTACTTCACTTTTACACACACATTCAAACACCACTTCATTTTCTCTCATTTTTCTCTCAAATATTGTAAGTAACAAAACTTTTTCTTCTTCTTTTTCTTGTTCCAAAACCGCCATCCATCATCATCAATTACTAGTTGTAGTTTGTTGTTACTTGTTGTTGTTTCTTGTTTATGTTAAAGATCAAGTTTTCTAACTTATATCTTCATGTAATATTGGTTACTTCCATCTTTTGTTTGATGAAGAACCAAGAACAAGAATCTAAACTTACTAGTTTATGGTTCTACATTTAAATGTTTTCAAGATTTAAAGTTCATAAGTTTCATAATCATACTTGTGTTCATGTTTTGTACACTTAAATCCTAAGATCCAAACTTTGATTTGAATCTGCCTAAATATGAAACAAACATGAACATAATACTTGTACTTTAGTTTAATTCTTTTTTTTTTGTAAGTACTTAAAACTTGTGATGTGGTTAATTTGGTCAAGTATTACTAATTAATCTTGATCTCATATTTCTTGAAACTAAAAGTTAACTTTGTAAGTTCAAGAACATGGAAGTGTAACTTTCTAGTTATAACTTCATACACTTGTGTTGGATCTAAGTTTCTATAGCTTATGGTCTTCCAAATTTGTTGTAAACAAGAGCTTATAAGCTTATATACATTTTACTAGTTGAAAATCTAAGTTTCATAACTTATGATTTCGTTAAAGTGAAGATTCAAGTTCTATAACTTAGGATCTAACTTAAGAACACTAGATCTAGACTTTCTAGTCTAGGATCTTTAAGATCTAGCTAATATCTAAGTTCTACAACTTAAGATCTTGATTATTTAGTTTACTTTCAAGTTTGTAGCTTAATATTACTAGTAGAACTCATGTATGTGTCGGATCTAAGATCTTGATGTAACTTTGGTTCATCAAACTACATACAACTCTTAAGTGAGTTGTGCTACATATCTTAGACTTACACTAGTGTTATGATGTTCAAACCTTGATTAAGATGATGCAAACCCATCAACGAGTTGTACACTTGAAGCTATATGCATCAAGGATGAGAACCGTGATGAGCATCAAGCACCAAGAACCCACCAGAACACCTATACTTACTGTTTCTGGAACTGATCAGACTACCTGGGCTCCTGGAAAGTTGATTTTCAGTTATTTCGGTTCGATTAGATGATTTTCCGTTCAAACCTCGTCTTAATCCGAGTTACGGTCTAGGATCTATGGCCTCCCAAAAGTCACTATACCCTATTAACGTTGTGCTGAAATTTCTGACCTACTCGCACTTAAACCGTCACCACGATCAAACGAAGAAGTGTTTGGTTCTATAAATTGGTCAGTACCTAGGGGACTCATATACAGAGCCATGGCCACTAGTCTCACCCCATTTCAGTTTGTATAGAGGTCGTGGCGACTGAACGAAGTCAGCCCTTGTTTCAAACCCTAGTCTTGACTTAAAACTTACTTTACACTTTTTGTTTAATGATGAATGATGATGGTACTTAAGACCTAACTTACATACTTTTAAACCTTTGGGAACGATTTACTGACTTAGTAACTTTTGACTTAGGTTGAGGACCTTCCGGACCAACCACTTGCTTACTATTCCCGCGTATCGACTTTTCCTACTTTCCACTGTGAGTTATAGCATCCCTTTTTACTCTAACTATTTTGGGAACTGAGAATACATGCGCATTTTACGTTTTACATACTAGGCACGAGTACTTAAACTTTATATATGTGTGGGTTATACAACGGCATAAACTTTCCCCTTAGCTCGGTAACGTTTAGTCATTGGTCTTTGAACCGGTGAACGCGAATCTTAGATATGGATCCATAGGGTTTGACATCGCCACTCGGGCTAGTAGCGCTAGCATTTAATGGGTTTTTAATACTTCGTAAACATACGCACTCGCCAAATGTACTTTTAGGGAGTGTTACTTACGTTAAGTTAGTTACCAAGTGCCCACGGTTATACATATACTTTTCATACTGTTTTGAAACACTAAAATCTCGTGGCCTACCTTACATTACTGTTATACTTAAACTATAGCTCACCAACCTTTGTGTTGACGTTTTTAAGCATGTTTTTCTCAGGTGCTTAAGGTTTGATTGCTTCCGCTGTAGTTGCCATGCTTTGTAGACTCCCGCTGCGCTTATTAGAGATGTCACCGCATGAAACGTTTAATTTGCATTCAAAAAATGTTATTTTTAAAACAATGTATTTGTAACAACCTATGGGTCGTGTACTATTATTTTTGCTTGCTATTCGTAGAAGCATACTTTCGGATATTAAACATTTGACGTTGGTTAAAACGTTACATTTTATCATGAATGCAAACTCTTTTTGAAACAACATATAGTGTTTGACCTTGTAATGATCCTGTTGATGATGGTCCGTACACATTGATTTAGTACGGGGCGTCACATTTGGTATCAGAGCATTGGTTGTAGGGAATTAGGTTGCATTAGTGAGTCTAGACCGGACCGAGTAGGATTCACTAATAGGACTAATCTACAACTTGCTAGTTTACTTGTTTCTGCGGAACTTGCTGCATGCTGCTGTTTACTTTTACTACTATATGCCATATGCTACTACATGATTTCACTACTGCATGATATTATCTACTTCTGATTGCATGATACTTATCGTTATTGCCATGCTACTTACTGCTATAGATGATCTAGACTGTCGTAGTTACTTTGCCTAATACGTGCTTGCTATATGACTTACTGACATGGAAAAAGTTATTTTTCCTTGTTCAGATGTCGGATGTCCCGCCCGTTATCATTTTGGAGAGCGACTCAGACTCATCCGCCACCTCGCCTGCCATTGTTGCCGATTCACAGATCCCGTCCTCTTTACCCTCCAGCAACTCTGGCGCTTCGTCCTCTGCAGCCAGTAGCCATGCACCTGACCCAGTGATCATCTCAGACAGATATGAGGATCCACCGGAGATTCCAGCTCCAGTCATCCCAGGACCCTCGGAGCCACAGCACCATTCCGGTGGTGCTGTGATTCCTGGGGAATATGGGAACGTTCCGTTCCGTAAGAGCATAATCATTGGGCTCGACGCCTACCTGATGGGCGTGTCATGCCTATTCCACCCAGCAGATACCGACTGATGACTATCGGCCGAGCACATCCACCTTCCGATGATTCCGACGACTCATCATATGACGACTCATCATCCGACGATTCCAGCAACGAGGGTTCCAACGATGATTCCGTCTAGGATCCTAAGGAGGCACCCGTGCAGCCACCCTCTACCCCGCCGAAGAAGCGGTATCGTTTCAACAGTACCGTTATTCCAGGGGTTAACGGATGTAGGTCGTTCGTTAATGCACGCGGACTGAAGGTTAGAGTTACCGTCCGTAAGCGGCTTGTGCCGTATCCTGCTGATCCATTTATACGTAAGGCTTCCCGTTACGCAGCATCTACTTCTGGTGCTGGACCGTCTGCACCACCAGCTCCACCAGCATCATCTGCACCACCGGCACCACCTGCACCATCAGCACCGCCTGCTCCATCAACCTCTCCCTCTGTCGAGGAACTGACCAGGGAGGTGGATATCCTCCGTGCTCGGGTAACTGAGCTCGAGGAACAGGTGTCCCACATGATGGACATCCTTTACCCGCCATCACCATAGGGCTTTTGTATTAGGTTTCTTCATGTAATGCCGTTTGTAGTTTCATGATTCACTCATGTATTGTACGAATCTTATGCGAATGTATGCAACTTTTTATTAATGAATGGAACTTTGGGTTGTTTACTTTTGTACGGTGTTCTATTTACGTTACTGTATGATGATTTCGTGGTATCTGTATCTAGTTGCATTATTTAATTAACATGTGATGTGTTGATTCCATGTTGGTTACCATATACTATATTATTATTTATTGAATATTGGATTTTGACTTGAGTCAAAATTTTTGTTTAGAACATCAATGGCCAACGGAAGATCAACGCCCACAACAGCACATATCGAAGAAATGATCACTGAACGAGTAGCTGCAGCTTTAGCGGAAATGAACCCCCAAGCTCCACCAGTTAACCAGCCCATTCGTAACGGGTGCACATACAAAGAGTTTCAAAGCTGCAAGCCCCACAACTTTAGTGGAACTGAGGGGCCAGTTGGTCTCACTAGGTGGTTTGAGAAATTAGAATCTGTGTTCCAAGTTAGCAACTGCTCAGAGACTAACAAAACCAAGTATGCCTCTTGTACGCTGTCAGACGGCGCACTAACCTGGTGGAACATACTGGCTCAAGCAAAGGGTATTAATGAGGTGTATGCTACCCCATAGGAGGAATTCAAAGGGGCCATAATTGAGGAATATTTCCCCAGGACAGAGATACAGAAAATGGAGGCTGAGTTTTGGCAGTTGAAGGTTGTGGGAAACGATCTCGATGGTTACAACCGTAGGTATCTAGAATTAGCCTTGATGTGTCCTACCATGGTTACCCCAGAGTTTAAGAGTATGAAAAGGTATTTGTGGGGACTTCCTAAGACCATTAAGGGAAATGTCACCTCTTCTAAACCACCTAATGTCCCGGAAGCAATGCGCACACCTTAATGAACCAAATTATCAGCGATGAACCGGAAAAGGCAAAATCCAAATCGGGGGTTAGCAGTGAGAAGCGTAAGTGGCACAACAACAAGGGGAGAGCTTATGATCAGAACCCCACTAAGAGGCACAACGATGGGAGGAACCCCAATCTGAACCCTAGCTCGAACTCTAACTACAAGGGTAGTCTACCGCAGTGCAAGAGATGCTACAAGCATCACACTAGGTACTGCAACATGGTCTGCAAAAAATGTAAAAGGACTGGGCATATTGGCAAAGACTGCAAGATCACCACCCTGAATGTGAAGGCAAACCCTACTGGAGCGAGAAAGTGCTATGAATGCGGACAGACAGACCACTTCAGAAATGAGTGTCCCAACAAGCGAAAGGACGACGGACCACCGCGTGGCAGAGCTTTCAATGTAAACGCAAGGGATGCCCGTGAGAACCCCTACTTGGTCACAGGTATATTCACTATCAACAATCTATTAGCTTCTGTTCTGTTTGATACTGGTGCCGATAGAAGTTATGTATGTAGACACTTTTGCTCTAAGATAAATTGGTCGTTAGTTCCTTTAAAGGAGAGTATGCTTGTAGAGGTAGCCAATGGAAAACTTGAGAAAGTTAACCAAGTTAGCCGAGGAGCTATTATCAACATAGCTGGTGTGGATTTCGAGATTGACTTGATACCCATTAAGTTGGGAAGCTTTGATGTTATTGTCGGTATGGACTGGTTGACCAAGATAAGGGCGGACATTATCTGTGGAGATAAAGCTCTTCGTATACCACACGGAGATGGTGAGCCACTGATTATTTACGGAGAGAGATGTAGCTCGAGATTGAATCTAATTAGTTGCATGAAAGCGCAAAAGATCATGAAGAAAGGACGTCTTGCTGTTTTGGCACATGTGAAAACGTTAGAAACTGAGGTGAAGAGCGTGGATGACGTACGAATTGTGAACGAATTTTCCGATGTCTTTTCGGAAGAATTGCCTGGATTACTGCCACCGAGAGTAGTGGAGTTTCAGATCGATTTAGTGCCAGGGGCTGCACTTGTAGCTCGCGCACCTTATCGACTCGCACCTTCCGAAATGCAAGAGTTGGAGAGCCAATTACAAGAACTGCTAGACCGTGGATTTATCCAACCAAGTTTCTCTCCTTGGGGCGCACCTGTTTTATTTGTGAATAAGAAGGACTGATCTTTCCGTATGTGTATCGACTACCGTGAACTCAACAAATTGACGATCAAGAATCGGTATCATCTTCCCCGAATTGACGATCTTTTCGACCAGTTGCAAGGATCGAGCGTTTACTCTAAGATCGATTTGCGATCTGGTTATCACCAGTTGAGGGTGAAAGAGAGCAACGTGATGAAGACTGCATTCAGAACTCGTTATGGTCATTATGAGTTTCTCGTGATGCCATTCGGTTTAACCAATGCACCTGCCGTGTTTATGGATCTCATGAATCGTGTATGCAAGCCATAACTGGATAAGTTCGTTATCGTCTTCATATATGATATCCTCATCTACTCCAAAAGCGAAGAAGAACATGAACAACATCTTCGTCTAGTGTTGGAACTCTTGAGACAAGAGCAACTTTATGCAAAGTTCTCCAAGTGTGATTTTGGTTAAAGGAAGTCCAATTTCTGGGTCACGTTGTGAGTGATCATGGTATCAAGGTTGATCCCGCAAAGATCGAAGCTATCAGCAAGTGGGAAACCCCAACTACTCCGACTCACATCTGCCAATTTCTAGGCCTCGCCGGTTACTACCGAAGATTTATTGAAGGTTTTTCTCTGATTGCGCATCCATTGACCGCGCTGACTCACAAAGGGAAGAAGTTCATTTGGGAACCCGAACAGGAATCAGCATTTCAAACCTTGAAAAAGAAGTTAACCACCGCACCTATCTTATCACTTCCTGAAGGCAGTGACGATTTCGTCGTTTATTGCGATGCTTCGAAAAGTGGTTTTGGTTGTGTACTGATGCAATGCACAAAGGTTATCGCTTACGCCTCCCGACAACTGAAGATTCACGAGCAAAATTACACAACGCACGATCTCGAGCTTGGAGCCGTTGTCTTTGCATTAAAACTATGGAGACATTACCTTTATGGAACTAAGAGCACTATTTTCACCGATCATAAAAGTCTCCAACACATCTTCGATCAGAAGCAACTGAATATGAGCCGAAAGGAGAGGATGGCACCTCTTCGTGTTCGGGCACTAAACATCACCATTCATTCGAACCTCAATAGTCAGATCCGAGCAGCCCAAGATGAGGCTCTCAAGGAGGAGAATATATCTCATGAATACCTGAACATTCTCGTTTCTCAGTTCGAGGTTAAGGAGACTGGACTCCGATGCTATGCTGGAAGAATTTGGGTACCCCATTATGGAGATCTACAGAGCCTTATACTAGATGAAGTCCATAAGTTGAGATATTCGATTCATCCCGGAGCGGGTAAAATGTACCACGATCTTAAGGAACAGTATTGGTGGCTTAATCTTAAGAAGGACGTTGCAACTTATGTTGGTAAGTGTTTGACTTGCTTGAAAGTTAAGGCCAAACATCAGAAGCCTTCTGGGTTACTTCAACAACTGGAAATCCCGCAATGGTAGTGGGAAAGGATAACAATGGATTTCATTACGAAGCTACCAAAGACGGTGGGCGGATACGATACCATCTGGGTTATCGTTGACCGTCTTACCAAATCTGCACACTTCTAAGCCATGAAGGAAACGGATACGATGGAAAGACTCACTCAACTATACATAAAAGAGGTTGTATCTCGTCATGGTGTGCCCTTATCGATCATCTCAGATCGCGATCCCCGTTTTGCTTCTAGATTTTGGAGTTCTTTGCAAGAAGCCTTGGGAACCCGTCTCGACATGAGTACTGCGTATCACCCACAGAATGACGGACAAAGAGAACGTACGATTCAGACTTTGGAGGACATGTTGCGTGCTTGTGTCATTGATTTCAGAAAGGCTTGGGAAAGGCATCTGCCGCTAGCCGAGTTCTCTTACAACAACAGTTATCATTCGAGTATTAATGTCGCACCTTTTGAAGCGTTGTATGGCCGCAAATGCCGATCTCCTATTTGTTGGGCCGAAGTAGGCAAAACGCAAATCACCGAACCCGAGATAGTCCATGAAACAACTGAGAAGATTGTCCAAATTCAAGCAAGACTTAAGACGGCCCGTGATCGCCAAAAGAGTTATGCAGACCTTAAACGTAAAGACTTCGAATTCAATGTGGATGACTGTGTAATGTTGAAGGTCGCACCTTGGAAGGGTGTCATCCGTTTTGGAAAATGTGGGAAGTTAAACCCGCGATACATTAGTCCTTTTGAAATCTTGGAGCGTGTTGGACCTGTTGCTTACCGTTTAAATCTTCCAACTCAATTGAGCTCAGTGCATCCTACCTTTCATGTATCGAATTTGAAGAAGTGTCTTGCTGAACCGGAACATGTCATACCACTGGAGGAACTTACGATTGATGACAAACTCCACTTCGTGGAAGAGCCTGTCGAAATTATGGACCGTGAGGTCAAAACTTTGAAACGCAACAAGATTCCGATCGTCCGAGTGCGATGAAATGCCAAACGAGGACCTGAGTTTACCTGGGAACGAGAGGATCAAATGATGTAGAAGTATCCTCACCTTTTCCCGACTCCTCCATCTACCTCAGCTTAAAATTTCGGGACAAAATTTTCTTTAACAGGTGGGTAATGTAACGACCCTGGTTTTTCCAACGTTTAATTATTAATAATTTGTTTATTATTAATGCTTGTGTTTTAATAAACATGTTCTTATACGTGTTACTTGTTACCGTATTTAACTTTTCATGGCCCGACTTATCTTTGTGACACACGTACTTTACACGAATAATATTTCGAATATTATTTACGTACATGATTAATTATTATTAATCATTTTTAATTAACTAATGTTAGTAGTTAATTACTTGGGCTTTTATTTTATTTGTTGCATACATACTTGGACTTGGGCCTTTATTATTGGAAATGGACTTGGAAGCCCACCCTACTCTCTTAATGGACTTGTAAGCCCATCTTATATGCAAGTAATTCACTAATGAAAAACTAGATGAATTAGCTTAGTTAGAAAGACTTGTTACTAGTATACTTACACCACCTTCCCACACCATTTAACTTTATTACTTCTTCTAGCTCACACCATTCTCCCATGTTTGAAAGCAAGCATTTTACCCTTCCTCGTTGGACCATAAAACCGTCGGCCAACATGGTGTGGGAGGGAGTTTTGCTTTCAATTTTTGGTTACTTATTCACTTGAATTACTTCACTTTTACACACACATTCAAACACCACTTCATTTTCTCTCATTTTTCTCTCAAATATTGTAAGTAACAAAACTTTTTCTTCTTCTTTTTCTTGTTCCAAAACCACCATCCATCATCATCAATTACTAGTTGTAGTTTGTTGTTACTTGTTGTTGTTTCTTGTTTATGTTAAAGATCAAGTTTTCTAACTTATATCTTCATGTAATCTTGGTTACTTCCATCTTTTATTTGATGAAGAACCAAGAACAAGAATCTAAACTTACTAGTTTATGGTTCTAAATTTAAATGTTTTCAAGATTTAAAGTTCATAAGTTTCATAATCATACTTGTGTTCATGTTTTGTAGACTTAAATCCTAAGATCCAAACTTTGATTTGAATCTTTCTAAGTATGAAACAAACATGAACATAATACTTGTACTTTAGTTTAATTCTTTTTTTTTTTTGTAAGTACTTTAAAGTTGTGATGTGGTTAATTTGGTCAAGTATTACTAGTTAATCTTGATCTCATATTTCTTGAAACTAAAAGTTAACTTTGTAAGTTCAAGAACATGGAAGTATAACTTTCTAGTTATAACTTCATACACTTGTGTTGGATCTAAGTTTCTATAGCTTATGGTCTTCCAAATTTGTTGTAAACAAGAGCTTATAAGCTTATATACATTTTACTAGTTGAAAATCTAAGTTTCATAACTTATGATTTCATTAAAGTGAAGATCCAAGTTCTATAACTTAGGATCTAACTTAAGAACACTAGATCTAGACTTTCTAGTCTAGGATCTTTAAGATCTAGCTAAGATCTAAGTTCTACAACTTAAGATCTTGATTATTTAGTTTACTTTCAAGTTTGTAGCTTAATATTACTAGTAGAACTCATGTATGTGTCGGATCTAAGATCTTGATGTAACTTTGGTTCATCAAACTACATACAACTCTTAAGTGAGTTGTGCTACATATCTTAGACTTACAATAGTGTTATGATGGTCAAACCTTGGTTAAGATGATGCAAACCCATCAACGAGTTGTACACTTGAAGCTATACGCATCAAGGATGAGAACCGTGATGAGCATCAAGCACCAAGAACCCACCGGAACACCTTTACTTACTGTTTCTGGAACTGATCCTACTACCTGGGCTACTGGAAAGTTGATTTTCAGTTATTTCGGTTCGAGTAGATGATTTTCCGTTTAGATCTCGTCTTAATCCGAGTTACGGTTTAGGATCTATGGCCTCCCGAAAGTCACTACACCCTATTAACGTTGTGCTGAAATTTCTGACCTACTCGCACTTAAACCGTCACCACGGTCAAAGGAAGATGAGTTTGGTTTTGGAAATTGGTCAAGTCCTAGGGGACTCATATACAGAGCCATGGCCACTAGTCTCACCCCATTTCAGTTTGTATAGAGGTCGTGGCGACTGAACGAAGTCAGCCCTTGTTTCAAACCCTAGTCTTGACTTAAAACTTACTTTACACTTTTTGTTTAATGATGAATGATGATGGTACTTAAGACCTAACTTACATACTTATAAACCTTTGGGAACGATTTACTGACTTATTAACTTTTGACTTAGGTTGAGGACTTTCCGGACCAACCACTTGCTTACTATTCTCGCGTATACTTTTACTACTTTTCACTGTGAGTTATAGCATCCCTTTTTACTCTAACTATTTTGGGAACTGAGAACACATGCGCATTTTACGTTTTACATACTAGGCACGAGTACTTAAACTTTATATATGTGTGGGTTATACAACAGCATAAACTTTCCCCTTAGCTCGGTAACGTTTAGTCATTGGTATTTGAACCGGTGAACGCGAATCTTATATATGGATCCATAGGGTTTGACATCCCCACTCGGGCTAGTAGCGCTAGCATTTAACGGGTGTTTAATACTTCATAAACATACGCACTCGCCAAGTGTACTTTTAGGGGGTGTTACTTACGTTAAGTTAGTTACCAAGTGCCCACGGTTATACATATACTTTTCATACTGTTTTGAAACACTGAAATCTCGTGGCCTACCTTACATTACTGTTATACTTAAACTATAGCTCACCAACCTTTGTGTTGACGTTTTTAAGCATGTTTTTCTCAGGTGCTTAAGGTTTGATTGCTTCCACTGTAGTTGCCATGCTTTGTAGACTCCCACTGCGCTTATTAGAGATGTCACCGCATGAAACGTTTAATTTGCATTCAAACAATGTTATTTTTGAAACAATGTATTTGTAATGACATATGGGTCACGTACTATTATTTTTGCTTGCTATTCGTAGAAGCATACTTTCGGATGTTAAACATTTGACGTTGGTTAAAACGTCACCTTTTATCATGAATGCAAACTCTTTTTGAAACAACATATAGTGTTTGACCTTGTAATGATCATGTTGATGATGGTCCGTACACATTGATTTAGTACGGGGCGTCACAATGCAACCATATAAAGTAGCCATAAAAAGAGGACACATATAGCAAGTAAAGCATAACAATAGGACAAATAGCATGGATAATATAGTGCGCAGAGCCATGTAATTTCAAGTACGCCTACAAACAAGCAGAATAAACACCCACCCTCCCGCCCGCACACCCACACACCCAGACACACATATACACATACATATATATACCCCCACACACACATAGGCAGGTATAAATCCCAATACATAAACAAATATACATAAAGGTATTTTCATAGATATATATACCTAAGTAAAGATACAGACATACATTCATACAAACATACATACATACATACTTACATACGCCTAGATACATGCACATAGATACATACACATAAGCGTATAAAATACCCATACCTAAACACATATACGTATAGATACATTCGTAGATATAACCTAATTACATTCACTTAGATACATCCATATATATATATATATATATATATATATATATATATATATACATATATATATATATACAAATACAGGTACAAACATATACATAGGTACAGATACAGGCATGCATACATACACCTAAATACATGCACTTAGATACATACACATATACATATATAGAGACAAACTAGTTGTGGAGCCCTCGCTTCGCGGCGGGGGCTCCGTTTTGAATGCGAGTTAAAAAAAAGTCTTTCTTTTTGTGGATCTATTTTGTAAAAAAGAATTTTTTTCGACATCTAACATTGAAGGCTTGTTCCTTTTGTGAAAGTTGTTTCTTGTAGCGTTAAAGTTAGTTGATCTATTTTGTAAAAAAAAATACTTTTCGACATCTTTTGGTAGCATTGAAGGGTTGTTCCTTTTAAGAAAGTTGTTTCTTTTATCGTTAGAGACAAAAAAAAATGTAGCACAGTAGTGGCTTATGTGGGTCCTACTGTTTGAGCGCAGTGTAGAAGCCGGTAAAGCGTGGTGGATGTTTTTGGTGTTAGTGATGGGATAAATAATAATTTATAATATATGTATAAAGTAGGGGTTCGATTTATATTTTAATGAAAGTTAGAGGGTTGGTTTGTAAAAAATGAAAAATTGAATAGTACTATTCATAACAAATAAGACAAATTTTGTCTATTAGTTATATTGGTAATATATACATATGTATATAACCTAAAAACATATACATAGCTATCGCGGAATATACACGTATACCTATATACATATGTACAGGAACCTATACGCAGATACATATACAGACCATCGAATAACATGTGGATATGACGGAGAAATATAAAAACTATTGCATACAACTATGCAGGTAAAACCAATTATCATGTAGATGGATATATAGAGTGTAGATATAGAAAGTATAGTTGTAGTTATATATGCGTTGTAAAATAAATTTATACTACGTTTCTTCGAAAAAAAAAATTTGTTCATGCACCTATATTTTAGTTCTAATATGCCTAAAAAATAAAAGAAACTTACTTGATTATACTAATTCTACTCCTCCACAAGTTCCTATCAGAAGTCATGTCCTCCGTCAGTAGAAGCTCTTTCATGTCAAGCTTCAATCTATCCTCCATCCTACGTTTGGGTCTACCCCTCCTCCTTACGCCCCCAACAACGAGGGTCTCGACTCTCCTAACCGGGGCTAAAAGTGGGCACCTCATAACATGCTCGAACCATCTAAGTCGTCCCTCCCTTAGCTTGTTAGTAATATTCCTAACTTCCAAGTTCTCCCTAAAAACTCCATTTGGTATCATATCAAGAATGGTCTTACCACACGTCCACCTAAGCATCCTCATTTCTGCCACCTCCATCCTCCTCTCTTGGGCTTTCGTCATTGGCCAACACTCTGAGCCGTACAACATGGCTGGTCTGATTGCCACCTTGTAGAATTTCCCTTTCAATTTAAGGGGTACCTTCTTGTCGCACAACACCCCTTTCGCTGCCCTCCACTTCAACCATCCTACCCGTATACGATGTGTCACATCCTCATCTATCCTTCTCGATTCGTGAAGCATCGAGCCTAAATATTTAAAGGGCTCTTGTGGAGGTAAAATCTGGTCCCCAATTCGAACATCCACTATATCCTCTTGTTCTTCTACGCTCGTCTTGAAATCGCATCTAAGGTACTCCGATTTAAGTCTGCTAATTTGTAGGCCATTTGATTCTAGGGCGATCCTCCATTGCTCTAGCCTTCTGTTAAGCTCATCCTGGGAATCCGAAACTAATACAATATCGTCGGCAAATATTAGGCACCATGGGATGTTATCTTGTATCCTTCGAGTTAGTTCGTCTAGGATCAAAGCGAAAAGATAAGGGCTAAGGGCTGATCCCTGATGTAAACCTACCTCTACCGGAAAAAACTCTGTGTTTCCTACCGCCGTACGTACGCGAGTCTTCGCCCCCTCGTACATATCTCTGATAGTTCTTATATATCTACTTGAGACACCCCTAACATTAAGAGTCTTACAAATCAACTCGCACGGGACACAGTCATAAGCCTTTTCCAAGTCTAAGAACGCCATGTGTAGGTTCTTTTGTTTTTCCCTATATTTCTCCATAAGGGTTCTAACGATGTGAATCGCCTCCATCGACGAACGTCCGGGCATGAAACCGAATTGGTTCTCTAAAACCTTTGTCTCGCGTCGGAGCCTTGTCTCAATCACTCTCTCCCAAAGCTTCATAGTATGACTAAGTAACTTTATGCATCTGTAATTACTACATATTTGCGCATCTCCCTTGTTCTTGTAAATAGGTTTTGAACGTGGATTTTCATGAGTTCATTTTGATTTCACCCTTTAAAGCTTGCTCGTAATTTTTTTAGATTCGTTAGGATTGAAATTGTTGGCATCCTGGTTACACATATATCTGATGACAACATTATGGAGGTGGCCTTTGCTTTGTGGTGATGTTGTGTCCGTGGCTAAATCTTCATCAGTTTTTGGTAATGTCGGTTCATCGTTAACTTTTATTAAGACTCGTAGTACTAAGCATGTTCATGATTACATTGGATTAGATTTAGAAAATGTGCTTTTTTCGAAACCAATTTATGGGTTAATGAGGTGAATGCATCGCTTGTGGATGACAATTGGTTCAATGATGTTTTTCCATTCGATCTTATTTCCATTTCGAATAGAATTGTTATGGCGGGGACATCCTTATTATGAACAACATGTCAATAGAGTGCAAATGCATTTGTTGTTGAGGATTCAACAGATGTTCAACAAGAAGATCAAGAAATTAATGATGAAGTCGACGCGAATACTGTTCTGGAAGCTTATGTGATTACTACTGGTAGTGCGCAACCGATCAATGATTTGGATGGCCTGGGTTTGAACTTTGGTAGTTTTGAGGTTGATGCGTTTGCTAGTTCTCCGATTTGGTTTGAAGAAGGTCGGGAGTGTTTTTATAACTTCGTGAATGTTCTCGCTATCGAAGAAATTGAAAATGTTACTGCCATTCATGTTGAAATAGTTGAAAATGTCGCTGCCCTACCCGTTGAAACAATTGAAACAGTTACGGCTGCTTTTACTTTGCAAGAGAAAACCACTTCCGTTCCTCCTTCAACTTCCCGAGCAAAGAAAGACAAGAATAAGGTAATGAAAGATAAGGTTTCGTACATGCTTCGGGATGAAGAGGATGAGGATTAGCTGATTGATAAAGGTAAAGGTTTTTTCTTTCAAGGTTTCGCGGATCTTGAATTGATCCATATGTGCACTCTGGGTTCGGTAATTAACGGGGGCTCGTCCTACGTTAGCTCGTTCAACTTTAGATCGATTAGAAGTAAATGTGTGCATTATAAGAATGTGGACGAGATTACTTCAAGTCCAGAAAATAGAAACAACAAAAATCGGTTATTTATGACCGGTTATTTATGTGTAATGTTGGTTATGTGTTGCTTGGATTATGTTAGGCTGAGTTCGTTTTATAGTGTTTTGTCATGTTTTATGGTAGAATGGTTTGAGTTCTTGATACACTTGTTATCATTTTTGTGTTTCATTTCTTTGGGTCGTTAGGATCGGTTTGAGTTAGAGATTAAGTTAGGTTGGTCTAGGTTGGTTTATTCTTTTTGTGTCTTTCGTTGAATTTCGTTTCATTAATTGTATTGATATGGGTGTTTTTCATCTATTAATGAAGATCCTTTAATTTTAAAAGTAATCGCTATTAAAAAAAAACATGTTTCATAATATATGCATCCAAAGTAAAAAGTACAAATAAAGAGGTAAAACTATAAGCTTGTCAAAAAGTGCGCAATATAATAATGATAATTCTTAAACTGCATGTTTCGTTTCTAGAGACAATAATATTGAGACGGATGGAGTAATGATTTAGTGCTGAATTATTCAATATCTAAATTCAAAGGTATTCATTGAACTTGATTTTAAATAACAATAACTTATTTGATAACTATTCTATATGAACAATATGAATGATATATAAGAGTTTAATAACTTGATATATTTAATAAGTATATTAAAGAAAATGATTGTGTTGAATGGTTAAGATAATATGTCAACTATGAATAACTTAGTACACATTTTTTTTTTTTTTTTATCATTGAGCATTATTTGTAATTCAAATGTTACAATTATACACGCTAAATGTTGAATGGTTCACTATTAAATATTGAATCATTTAATCAAAAGAAAATGTAACATATCATAAATCCTCAACGCTTTCTATACATATCATTCTTTTTAATATAAAAAGTTGTACTATAAGTAACTAACAACGTCATTAAGCATGTCACCCATAAAAATATGTGTAAATCATCCAAATATTCGTATATCATTAACTTATATATATATATATATATATATATATATATATATATATATATATATATATATATATATATATATATATATATATATATATATATATATATATATATATATATATATTCAAAGAGAAAAGTGATGGACAATAAAATTCAGTTGGATTTTAATTTTGAAATCGATTGTTTTAAACCTTAAATATAAAGTATCGTAATTATAAAACATACTCGGGAATGGGGTAGTGGTCCAGTGATTAAAGGTTCCTATTGTTAACTTGAGGTTAAGGGTTGTAGTCCCTACTAGCCCTTTCTCCCTTTTCTTTCTTTCTTTCTTTTTTTTTTTTTTTTTTTTTTTTTATTATCTATTAATCCCCCGTTATTTAAATACGGAGTATATCATAATGCACGCTCTAATATTTTTTTTATTTTATTCCGGTCCTCGCACTCTTATTCTTTTATTTTTAAACTTTTTTAACCAAATTTGGTTACAATATTTATATGACTTCTTTTATTTTTTCTTGACCATTTTTTTATATTTTATTTTTGGGTTAAGGCTACTGAAGGGTCATATATTTTTTTTGTCCCGATGTAGGTCATATACCCAAATAAATACTATTACAGCCCATAAACTTTAAAAAAAATTGTTAATGTAAACCAACTTAACTTGTTGACCTGATAAATAAGGTTGTTGTTTGACTTTTTTCCAAAACATTGACTTCGAAATTCAGATTCATTTCTTCGATTTAAGAGCTGTAAATTTACAGATAGTTTCACGAAGAGATTTCGATCACATCTGTATTTTTACATTTTGCTATAACTTCTCCGATTGATCCGGTGCTCATATCGGGCACGGTTTTCGGTGAAGGATGAACTCGAGATCAAACTCTATGAATTTGTTGTTGATTATCAGTTCTGATGATGTGCGAAACTTCGTTTGATGTTATGATTCACTAATATGAAGTCAATTCGTTAAGAGAATCATCCTTGATCGATTTTGTAGATTGAGCTTCAAAAAAAAAAAAAAAATTTATTCCAATGTAAGCTATATACCAATAAAATACTAATGTAGGTCACAAAAGGTGACCTATTTAGCCGGTAAGGTTACCTTTTTTTACATCGATACTCTTTTTGAAGTATGTGACCTACATTAAAATTTTTTTTGAGTATATGGCCTACATTGGGACAAAAAAAAAGTATATGACCCTTGAGTAGCCTTAACCCTTTATTTTAATTCTTTTTCTTTACAATTGTTTTCACTCCCACACTTTTTACTACTTAAATAACAAGAATATTCAAACTATGTTGATTTTAACTATTTTAATTATAGATTTGAAACATATATATATTTTTTTATTTTGTTAAGATTATAAACATTTAAGTATTAAGTATTTAATTTAAAATATAATTCGTGTACAAAGAAAATTAGCTAATTATGTCATATATAAAAAACTGGAGTTCGCCGACGCATCGCACAGCTGGCCCAAAACTTGTTCTAAAGAGATGTGTGTACTTGTTCTAAAGAGATGTGTGTACACCATTATAGAATATATTTACAGTATAAAGATGTTTTTTTGGTTTTGTTTTACGGATATAATTTAAAAAATGTCAAGGATAGGGGATCATAAACATAAAATCTGAGACACCTTGGTACTTGGTATTTAGAGATTAGAGCTGTTACTGTTTTTCAATGCAACGTTACTGGTGATTCACTTCACGAGTCATCACTTTCGTCACCCTATGAATACACTTGTGTTTGATTCTCCTTTCAAAGGCATGCACCATGAATTATACTTAAAAAAAAAAAAAAAAAAAAAAAAAAACCCACTAATATTTAATTGCTAAAATCTCTCCAAAAAAAAGTGCGGACACCGGGGCTTCGTTTTACGGGATAAGGATTACATTGGTACCTATTTCGAACGATGTCAATTTCTTCCAAAGGCTTAGCGGATCAAGGTTTGATACCTCCGTCCTACCTCCAGCTCTTTAATCGAAAGCAACTAATCAAACGTCATATCTTATTCCTTCAAATTTCGAAATGATAAAAGTATTCACATTGACAAAGTTGACGGGATTACAAATCACCCCGGAAAAACTCCTCCAATGTTGGTTAATTTGACTTGTGTTTTGGTTGGTGTTTTTATGTTTATTATTGTTTGGTGGTAGTCTTACTTTGTTTGTTTTGGTATCGCACCGTTTATTGTTTAGTTGTTTTGCTCTTGGTATTGTTCGTTTTGTTTTAGTATTTTTGATATTAGTTAGGTTCGGTTGGTGTTAATGTTGACTTGTGACGTTTACTTGTTTCGGGTGTTTTCGAGTTGTTTTGTTTGTATCGGTTGGGATCCTTCGTTAATCGATGAAGGTATCTTAATAAAAAAATTCTTTCAATAATAATAATATAATTAATAACAATAATGATAATGATAATGATAATGATAATAAAGATAATTATAATTATAGTTATTAATATTAATAATAATAATAATAATAATAATAATAATAATAATAATAATAATAATAATAATAATAATAATAATAATAATAAAATTAATATTAAAATACTGTAATAAATAATTTAAAGTCGTATAAATTTCAGTATACCAATTTATGTTTGAACAGTATCAAAAATTAGTGGGGTTAATATCACAAATTTTGTATGTGACATAATCAATGGCAGGGTCGGTTCTGAAAATTTAAAGACCTAGAACGAGAAGAAAAAAAGTCCCTATGATCTAACGAATAATGTAAACTATTTAAAAGTCATTTTCAATCTTGCTAGAATGCTAGTGTATTTTCATTTCTTTTTTTTAGTTGCTTTTGATTGTCCTTTTTGGGCATATTGTGTTTTGCCTTCGTTGCTCTAGTTGCGTTTTTCTACTTTCCATGCTTTTAAAATCTCTGATTAAGTCTGTATATACAAAAAAATTGAGCCCCTGAAATTTTTGAACTCCGGGCGATCGATCACTTTGTTCCTCCTCCGAGTCTCTCCTGATCAATGTAAAATTAGTCCGCATACACAATTGGTAAATAAAATACATAGGAATGGCAATGGATACTCGATCCAGTGGATATCCACACCATCCACCGATTATTCATGGATATGGACGATCTAAATGGATATGGCTACGAATATGGATGAACAACCGAAATGGATATGGATATGGATGAAAGGTTTCATTCATGGATGAATCCGTTTTCACCCGAAATAACTAAATATATAAATTTATCAGTCAAATTAATAGTATCATTTATGTAGTGATATTTCATTAAATATATTCATCTTCTTTATATTTTAAAATATAAATTTTTTCTTATATTTTGTTTTGTTTAAATCATGAATGAAATTGTCGTACTTTGGTGGTTTAAAGGTGATTTCATGTAACTAAAAAGTAAGCAACTTACATGTAATAGATATTTTTACACGTTTAATAGACTATTTGTTGACTATTTGTTATATAGATTGGTAAAAATGTGGATTTCGGTCGCATAAACTATTAAGAAATACTACTACTTTTGATTGTATTTGTTAAAAATTAAGTAAATTTAAATGGGTATGGATGATTATCCATTAATCCGCTTCACCCGACGGATATGAATATATATGGATGAAATTTTTATAAATGGATATGGATTAAAAAATATAAATGGATATGGGTACGGTCTCACCCGATCCATATCCAATCCATTGTCATTCCTAAGAATACAAGATGATAAAAGGGACGTAAAATAGTAAGTGGAACTATTAAAATACATTTTACATGCTCATACGTAAAATAGTAAGTGGAACTATTAAAATGAAAGGACCGGTTATAGCCCAACAAGCACCAAACATATAAGCTATGAGCTCTCAAATTACTCTAAAACCAATTGGTAGTAGAGAGAGACACTCATGAGCTTATATGTTGATCTTGACATTTATCTCCAACCAATGTTGGATTGGGTTTGCACCTAACAATCCTCCCCTCAAACCGAAGACCACATCACCAGGCCTCCCCTTCAACGATATTCCGCACAGGATTCATTCATCTTATATCGTCGGCCATTACCCGCAACTCTCAACCTGACCAAGGCCAAATCAGGGAGATCTTTTGATATAAGGCACACACAATGATCCATTATCATTGGCGAACTGGGGCGATTAATCCACATCATAATTTTGAGCTAACCCGCACTGATACCACTAAAAGGACCGGTTATAGCCCAACAAGCACCAAACATATAAGCCATGAGCTCCCAAATTACTTTAAAACCACATTTGATGGGAAAATAAATCACCACGGACAATCTACAAATCGGAAACAAACATCTGTTTGACAAATATTTCCCGACCCGTATGAAACTGTGAGGATGCTAACAAATAAATTATACCAAATGCAATTCAAATCAGCCCCAAATCAACAAATAAAGGAATAATTGAGCAAACACAAAGACACGAGCATTTTACGTGGAAAAACCTCTCAAAATCGAGAGTAAAAAACTACGGGACCCGTAGGCCACTTTAATTCCACTATCACCAACAAGAGAGCAATACAACAGGTCTTCTCTAGATCAACTAGATGTATACAAAATCATCATACTCTTGAACTATTACAATTAACAAGTATATGAAACAACCTAAAGACAAAAGAGGAATTTTCTCACCCAAAAAACTGCTGCTGTTCAACCTACTGTAAATCGAGCTACAGACCTTTTTAGACGAATTCAACGGTTGAAAACCTTGGCCCAGATTTCAGGAACACGCTGTCCAAAAATGGTGAATATTCAACGGTCGGATCTCCGGGGGTCGTCAATTTTCTGAGCTGCTGTAAGTATAGACGGGAATTTGGGGTTTTCTCTCTTTTTCTTGAACTCTCTTCTCTCTTGATATGTTAAATGGCTGCATACTTGAGGTATATAAATGCCATAATGATACAAGGCCAAGCTAACCTTGTATGAGCCTAATTGTTGGGCTTTGGGCCATCCTCATAAGTGGAAACCCAAATAAAACCCTTTCCAATTATGAGGAAGAGATCGCCATCCCGGCAGTCGAGCAACATACCTTGAGCTACTCACTTGCCAAAGCCATTGTGAATATGTCAGAACCATTATCATCTGTATGAATTTATCAAGTTCAAACAAACCATCTTCAAGACCTTCTCTAATCCAATGATACCGCACATCAATATGTTTTGTACGCTTATGAAGCATAGAGTTTCTAGCCAAGTGAATCGCGCTCTCATTATCACAAAGAACCACATATCCTGACTGCTTAAACCCAAGGTCTTGTAGAAACCTTTTCATCCACAAAAGTTCTTTGCATGCTTTTGTTGCTGCCATATACTCAGCCTCGGTCGTAGACAATGCAACACACTTTTGCAACCTTGATTGCCATGAAACCGCTCCCCCTGCGAAGGTCATCAAATATCCAGAAGTGGATTTAATGTTATCTTTGTTTCCTGCCATATCTGAGTCTGTATAACCAACAAGCACGGCTCTCCATTTCCAAACGTAATACCCAATTTTGAAGTACCTCTTAAGTATCTCAAAATCCATTTAACTGCTTCACAATGCTTCTTACCTGGATTTGACATAAACCGACTAACAACACCTACCGCATGAGCTATATCAGGCCTAGTACACACCATAACATACATCAAGCTACCAACCGCTGAAGCATATGGAACTTTGTCCATCTCCTCAACATCCTCCCTTGAAGAAGGGCAATCTCTATCAGTTAGCTTAAAGTTGGTAGTAAGAGGGGAACTAACCACTTTAGCTTTTCCCATGTTGAATCTACTAAGCACCTTTTCAATGTATTGCTCTTGTGATATATGCAACGTCTTGGCACCTCTATCTCTAGAAATCCAAATGCCAAGAATCTGTTTTGCTGGCCCCAAGTCTTTCAAAGCAAAAGACTTGCTCAATTCTTGCTTCAACTTCGCAATTCTTTCAATATTTTTACCAACAATCAGCATATCATCAACGTATAGCAACAATATGATGAAGTCATCATCACCAAACCTTTGAAAGAAAACACAATGATCTGAAGTTGTCTTTCGGTATCCTTGTTTTCCTATAATAGACTCAAACTTCTTATACCACTGTCTCAGTGCTTGCTTCAACCCATATATACTTTTCTGTAGTCTACAAACATAATCTTCTTTACACTTGACCCGAAACCCTTCAGGTTACACCATGTAGATTTCCTTATCCAAATCACCGTGAAGGAAAGCAGTCTTGACATCCATTTGTTCAACCTCAAGATCAAGACTAGTAGCTAACCCAAGAACCACTCGGATAGATCCCATCTTCACAACCGGTGAGAAAATCTCCTCAAAATCAATACCCTTTTTCTGGCTGAATCATTTGACAACTAACCTAGCTTTGTACCTTGGTTGAGTAATATGCTCTTCTGACTTAAGTTTGAAAACCCATTTGCTTCTCAAAGCTCTCTTGCCTTTAGGTAACTTTACCAGCTCATACGTATTGTTCTCTTATAAGGAATTCATCTCATTTTGCATGGCTTCAGCTCACTCCTTCTTATGCTCATCTTTCATAGCTTCTGCATAACACTCTGTCTCTCCCCCATCAGTGAGGAATACATACTCATCAGCAGAATATCTAACAGAAGGATGACGGTCTCAGGTAGACCACTTAAGTGGGACAAATGGGAGAATATCTGGTACTGGAATCTCTACCTGCTCCAGAGCATCATTATCATCAGTACCATGTTCATTATCATGAACATCATCATCAACATGTGAGTCAACATGTTGTGGAGTAACCAGATCCAAATCAGCAAGATCAGCACTATGTTGATGAACTGACTCTGTCTCTGTCTTCTCAACATCTTTCAACATCTTTCAACATTTGATCTTCTGAAAACACAATATCTCGGCTTCGTACAAGTTTCTTCTGAACTGTATCATACAACATGTACCCAAAATCATCTTCACCATAGCCGAGGAATACACATGGCTTAGTCTTCATATCAAGCTTTGACCTCTCATCTTTAGGAACATGAAAAAATGCCTTACATCCAAAAACACGCAAATGACGGTAAGAAACATCTTTGCCGCTCCCAACCCTGTTAGGAACATCAAAATGCAAAGGAACACATGGGGTTAGATTAATAATATGAACCACCGTATTTAAAGACTCACCACAAAAAGAACCAGGCAACCCTGCATGTGAAAGCAAACATCTGACTCTTTCAACCAAAGTTCTGTTCATCCTCTCTGCTAAGCCATTCAACTGAGGTGTCTTTGGAGGAGTCTTCTGATACCGGATACCATTCTCCTTACAATAAGCATCAAATATTTCAATGTATTCGTCGCCATTATCAGTCCGAATACACTTAAGCTTCTTCCCCGTTTGCCTTTCAACTAGGGCATGAAATTCCTTAAACTTATCAAATACTTGATCCTTTGACTTTAAGGTGCAAACCCACACCTTCCTGTAATGATCATCAGTGAATGTAACAAAGTAGGAACATCCACCAAGTGTCCTAATCTTCATAGGCCTACAAACATCTGAATGCACTAGGTCAAGTACGCTCTCCATTCGAAAAGGAGAATGACTCTTAAACACAACTCTGGTCTGTTTCCCTGCCAAACAGTGAGAGGACTTACTCAAATTAATATCACTAACACCCGACAACACATTCTTCTTAAACAAGATAGACATCCCCTTTTCACTCATGTGGCCAAGTATTTTATGCCACAAATCAGTAGAGTCGACATTGTCCACAACGTTAACAATGTTCTGGAGAATCTTCAAACGCGTAATGTATATTATTGAGTCTTTTTTGTCTCTTCCCACTATCATAGAACTAAAAGTTAGTTTCCAAATACCATTACCAAAACCGCTATGATAACCATCATCATCAAGAATGCTTGTTGAAATGACATTAAGTCTCATATCCGGAACATGTTTTACAATATGCAAAACCAACTCCATCCGTGTCAAATTTCAAACAAACATCTCCAAATACCAACGATTTTTGATAACCCGGCATTACCCATCCTAGCAAATCCATATTCACCCGGAGTGTAAGATGAGTAGTGATCTCTACATATTGCAACGTGACATGTAGCACTACTATCAACAATCCAACTCGTGTCATCATGAGTAAGATTGATCATATCATAATCAATACAAACAAAGAACTCATCGGTGATAGCATTAACTTCAACCTTATCATCACCCACCATTACTTTTCTTTTGTTTATTCTTATGATTTGCATTTTTCTTCTCGTGCTTGGAATTTGGACAATACCACTTTGTGTGCCCCTTTTCATGACAATTATAACACTCAACATTAGCAAATTTACCTTTGCTTGAGCTGCTACGATGATTTCCTCTTTTACCCTGACCTCTACTATGACTTCTTCCTCGCATTTCTGTAACCAAGATATCTGACTGTGAAGAGGAACCTTGTGACTTTCTTCTCATCTCTTCATTCAAAAGACTACCCTTAGCCAATTCCATGGTGATAGTACCATTAGGTGCAGAGTTGGACAATGATGTCCTAAAAGTCTCCCAAGAGTCCGGTAATGTACCAAGTAACCAAATGCCTTGAACCTCATCCTCAAACTTGATACCCATTCCTGCAAGCTGATTTATTATACCCTGAAATGCATTTAAGTGATCTGTAATAGGAGTCCCATCATGATACTTCAAAGCCATCATCTGCTTAATTAAGAACAACTTGTTATTCCCAGTCTTTCGTTCATATAACTGTTCAAGCTTTTTCCATAAGGCTTTAGCATCATTTTTCCCGCTGATATGATTCACAACATTATCATCAACCCACTGGCGAATATACCAACATACCTGTCTATGCAAAATTTTCCATTGAGCTTCAGACTTACCCTTAGGCATACCCTCAGTAAAAACAGGCAAATAATAATCCTTCACATAAAGAAGATCCTCCATCTTGCCTTTCCAAAAATTATAGTTTGAACCATTTAAACTAATCATCTTACTTGTATTAGCTTTCATCTTTCACACAAGTTAAATCAAATAACCTAGCTCTTGATACCAATTTTATGGGAAAATAAATCACAATGGGCAATCTACAAAGCGGAAACAAACATCCGTTTGACAAACATTTCCCGACCCGTATGAAACCGTGAGGATGCTAACAAATAAATTATATCAAATGCAATTCAAATCAGCCCCAAATCAACAAATAAAGGAATAATAGAGCAAACACAAAGACACGAGCTTTTTACGTGGAAAAACCTCTCAAAATTGAGAGTAAAAAATCACGGGACCTGTCACGACCCTACTTTTTCCGTTATCTTTTACCATTTATTATTTAACGTTCGTTAATTGTTATTCATGCCACATCATTTTTATGACCTATTTTATTATTTTTGTAATAATATATTAATTATTATGTGTTATGTGAATATTTGTATTCATATTTTAAATTGTACGTTTCTACGTGTCGTGGATTTCTATCCGGCGAATCTTTTCGGTTTTCAAACCAACGTTCAAACTTTTGGAATTTTTAAATCTAAATTATTTTAAATATGATATTTTGATGTCATATGCTTATATATAGTGTTCATATATTTTATTCGTCGCGTATTTGTTATCTCTTCGAATAATTAATCGCGTAGTAGCGTTTTCGCGTTTCGGGCTTCGATCGGGCGTTCGGGCTAAAAGCAATTACACATTTGATAAATTGGACCATGGGGCCCACCCCCGCACACCCCATTTGGCTGAACCAAAGGGGAGGGGTGTACCCCCTTTTGTTTTTCCTTTTACATTTCATTTTTCATTTCATCACATTTACACTACTAAAACATAATTCTATTTTTTGCTCTCTCCCTCTATTCTCCCTCTTTTGGCCGTCACCTACCCCGACACCATCATCATCATCATCATCATCATCAAAAATATTTCTTGGATCATAGGGCTTTAATCATCACCGCGTTCCTCTTGTTCTTCTCTACACGATCATACTCTTTGATTCTCGATTAGGGTATAAACCCTAACCCTAACTTTTTGATTTTTACATTATTTTACTGATTTTGAATGTTATTATGATAGTATAGTGCTTGTATGTTGTTGGATTATTGGTTGTATGCGTAGAATCACTCGTTAATTCATGATTTCGGTTAGATTGGATTTGGACAGCGGTGTATTTGATAATTTCTGTAAACTAAACTGATGTATTTGTTAAATTAAAGTGTTTATATGTGTTCCTCTCATCAAGACATTAATTTTAGACTCCGGATTCATGTTATTTCGATTCCCGGAACTCAAGTTATGATTAAAATGGTGTTTTCATGAAATCAAAATATAAAAACGAATGTGTTCAGGTTTGGTCCGACTTTGTGACCACTTTTAGAGTCTCTAGGGTGTGCTAGTGTATAAGGATTGATGATTGGATGAACATTCATGTTCGGGTCATCGAAATCCGAGTCACGGATCACCCGGTATGACTAATACAAGTTTTTGATCGGATTAAAGTTCCGATTTGAATTATGGCTGTTGGTCATGACTTGGGGGCTGTTCTTGGGGTGTTCTTGAGTGCACTAATGTGTCGGGTGATTTGGTTAGGTGAATATATATATAAGACTCGCCGAAAACTGACACCCGGGGCTCAAGTTATGACCCGATGAACTTTTAAATAAAACTTATGGTTATAAAATGGAACTTATGATATAAATAATGATTTTCATTATCATTAAATTACTTATAGTATAAAAGTAATTATTTTAAATTAAGACTTATGATATATATATATATATATATATATATATATATATATATATATATATATATATATATATATATATATAATATCATTTATTAATTACATTTTGATTAATTAAACATTTAATTAAACTTATGATTAATAATACTTTTATTATTAATGAAAGATACTTGTGGTAAGTATTAAACTTATGATATGAGATTATTATAATAAGACTTATAATAATGATTAATTAATTATTTAATTATTATAAGACTTAGTTATTATTTAATTATAATTTAATTATTAAATACTTATGATTTGATAATTATAATTAAATACTTATGATATGATTAATAATTCATTATTAATTAATAATACTTATGATATGATTAAAAATTTATTATTAATTAATAATACTTATGTTATGACTAATATTTAATTAATTAATTAAATACTTATGTTATATTAATTATATCATTTAAACTTATGTTAACTTTACTAATTCAATTTAATTTAATTAAACTTATGTTATGACATAATTATACATATATGACTTTAAATAACATTATAACTTATATTATTAATATAACTTATACTTTAAAAATTAATGTTGACTATGTTTGACCAAGGTTGACTTTTGAGTTGACTTTCGGTTGACTTTGACTTTCAGTTGACTTTTGTTGACTTTCTAATTAAGGAAACTTTCCTAAGTTATAAAGTTTCCAAAAATAGCAACTTTCTAAATATGGAAACTTTATAAAAATAGAAACTTTCCTAAAATAGAAACTTTTCAAAAATGGAAACCTGTTAAAAATAGAAACTTTCTAAAAATAGAAACTTTCTAAAAAATAGAAAGTACGTGTCCTTACGCTGTTCTGATCAAACCGAAGCATACTGAGTGTTGTTCTATGTCTACTTGCAACAAGTACTATAGCTATCATACTAAGACTTGGCCTAAGTTAGTTATTTATATCGACCTGCTTTATTTATAGGTCGGCGTTGTGATCATTCTTGATTACTTTACTTCGTTTGCTGTTCTCTTTTTGTGTGGTTTGTAACACCCGCGTTTTGGGTCTAGATGAAATGACCATTGTACCCTGGGAAATGGTGTAATTAGTGATTTTTATAATTATATGTTTATAATTATTTGGTTGTTTAGTTGAGACCAGTTTGTGACAAGGGTAACAGAATAGGTTCGTTTGTTTAATTTGGACTCCGTTAGGGCAGTCAAATTAAGTACGAAACATATCAGATAACTGTTAAATACCCGTGTGTTATGGGGTATGGTTTTATAACCCAATATAAATAGCTTGAATCTGGATTATTCCATCATTTTCCCCAAATTAGAAATATTACTCCCGTACCTAACTCCTTCACTCTTGAAATCCTAATTAATCTAAACTTGAAATTGGATTAAGAGACTTTAGAGACTGATTTCTAGCATCATTGTGAGCATCATCTCAGGTTTGTCTTGTTGAATCCATGCTTTGATTGTTAGAAATTGGGTTTTTGTGTTCTTGAATAAAAAGTGTGAATATGAGCTTGAATCTTCATGAAATATGTTTATTATGCTTAATTGATGTTAGAAATAGGTTGTATATATGTTTAGTAACTTTCTTGTGCTTAAAATTTGGTCAAACACACTTAGAAATCGAGTTTTTGGGGAAGAAATCACAAAATCAGCGAAATTGGTTCGAAACCCAGTTTACTACAGTACCCGAGTTGCTACAGTACCCCGAGTTGCTACAGTACCCGAGTTACTACAGTGTCACTATTTGCTACAGTGTCACTATTTGCTACAGTGCCACTATTTGCTACAGTGACGAGTTGCTACAGTACCTAGTTGCTACAGTACCGAGTTGCTACAGTGTCACTATTTGCTACAGCACCTTTTATGAAATTGAAACGGGCGTAACTTTCAAAACGTAATTCCGTTTTTGATGAATAAACTATAGTTAGAATCGTAATAAAGAATACTTTTCAATGGTGAACTTTTAAGAAACTAGATCAAACTATTTTTGGGTCGAAAAAGGAGTTTTAGTGTGTATGTCGTGTTTTGCACGCACCTGTATGCCATTATTGAATGGAGTCATGATGTAGACTCATAAAATTATGAATATATGGTGTTATGACCTAGTTTATAGTATGATTTGATTATACTATTGATTGAGATATGTATATTGACTTTGTTGTGTTGTTCTCAGGTGATAAGAACAAGGAAGAAGCTCAGAAGTAAGATAACTGAGCTGTAGCTGGTAATCGGTGAGTGGGATTATCTCGAGGTGTAGTATAGAGTAGCAAGTTGTGCTACTATGTTATACTGTTATAGTTGCTATGCTTAGTAGATATGTTGTAATAATGATCATCGTAGAGTTGCCATGCTAGTCGTAGGAACAGTTGTTCGTAGTGGTAGTTGCTTAACAGTTGTGTGCACAAGTTGTAGTTGCCTGTTGGAACCTATTGTTGTTAGGTTCAGCTCAGAGAGGTCAACCTTGTTGTGGTTGGGTCCAGTTGGCTACTGTTTGTTGAGTATAGTGCTGAATGACGCATCACCTGCGTGTGGATTTACTATACTGGGGATTCAGTAGTAAGGACTTTCGGTAGACGCTAGACTGATCAGCTAGTGGTCGTGTGCTCGTACAAGCCGCCGAGTCTCTAGTTGGAGCATAGTTGCTAGTTGATTGTTGCCAGTTGATAGTTGCTAGTTATTAGTTGTCAGTTACCTGTTATGGATTGTTGTAGTTGCTGTAGTTGTACAAGTTGGTACTGTATGCTAGATCTGTTAGATGATTCCATTCACTTAGCCTCGTGCTAACCCCCCTCACCTCATCCCTTGCAGGTTTTCGATCTTAGTGCTGGTAGGGATGGGAGTTGGGTTGACGATATGTTTGACAAGACGAACTCTGATGTCTTAACTTTTATAAATATGTAACTAGTTGTTTAACGTAACACCGGTGGTTTGTAATAAGTAACTAGCTAATGATTTGTGATAATCATGTTCGTAATTAACTAAGGGTATTTATGTGAATTAAGACTTCCGCTGTGATTTTAAAAAAAAATCAGGGTGTTACAACTTGGTATCAGAGCATAGGTTTGGCCGCATGTACATTGTGTTGAATGTCATGTTCCCAAACCTTGTGTTGTGTCAAACAAATATGAGGGAACGGGTTAAGTGAATGTAGGGATTACATGTGTTAGTTGATAGGTACTAACCTGTTTTCCACTAAGAGTTTGTGTGAGATGTTGTGGTAGTGCAGATATGGCAGATAATACAGGAAGCGCAACTGGTCCGTCAGCCCCCGGAACATTCAGAGCCCCAGATGAAGACGGATATGTGTCAGAAGAGGATCCGCAGGAACAAATTTTAGATTTGCAAAGTAAGTTAAAGGAAGCACGTGATCGAATAAGGAAATTAGAACAACGTCAGGTAACCGTGAATCCAAGTGGTAGTGTACCGAATCAGACGATTAGTGGGTATCCGGTGCAGTCAAATAATTATCAACAAATTGGAAGTGCTTTCCAACAACAGCAATGGTTACCACCTCAATATCAGTTTCCTCAACAGTATCAGATGTCACCTCAGTTTAATCAACAGTTCCCAAATCAGATGTGGGGTCCGTATCAGACGCCGATGTTTCAATAACCAAAGAAATGTACCTTCAAACAGTTTCTGAATTGTAATCCACCAGAGTACTCAGGAAGTTCTAACCCAACGGTAACACTTAACTGGTTAAGAGAGATAGAAAAGGTTTTTGAGGCATGTCAGTGTGAACCAGAATTGCAGGTTATTTATGCTAGTCGTATGCTGAAGAATAGGGTAATGGTTTGGTGGGATACGGTTATTTCTAGTATACCAAAAGAGCAAGTGAACATGATTACTTGGGAACAATTTTATAGTAAAGTTTGTGAGCATTATTGTTCATCTTATGACCTCAATCGAATTAAGATGGAATTTCTGGCGATGAAAATGACACCTCAGATGACGATAGATGAGGTGATTGAGCAGTATATGGATACATTAAGGTTTGTGCAATAGTGGGTTCCAGATGAGCAGTCCAGAATTCAGCACTTTGTTAACATAATTTTACCAGAGTACAGAACAATGGTTAGGATGGCGACGACGTTATCGCAAGCATTTGTTATGGCCAAGATGGTAGAGGATGATGTCAGAGCAGCAAGGAATAGAATAGTAGGTTATGAGATGTCACAACAAGATCAGGTGATGAGTCATTCGGACTCTAGGTCAAAGAAGTCTGTTAAGTTGAAACATAAGAGTGGGTCAGAATAGAGTGGGTCAGCATCAAGTCAAAATTCTTGGTGTTATAGTTGCAGATCATCTCATAGTGGTCCTTGTTCAGATTCAACCAAAAGATGTTTGAGATGTGGTATTGTGGGACACGAGATTCGGATGTGTTCGTTCCAAGAGGATGTATGTTGGAGATGTCATCAAGTGGGGCATAGGTCAGCTCAGTGTTCGTATATAAGAGGATCAGGTTCTGGGGCAGGGCCAGGAGCGCAGTCGGGATCAGTAGGTGGATCTTCTGGTTCTCCAGTTGGGCAGAAAAGAAAGAATCCACCTACGGAAACAGCAAGAGCTTATCAGATGGTTGCAGATGCAGATGTTGAATATGATGTAAATACAGGTATGCTTCAAAATCGTCGTATTGTTTAGTCTTATACATGTATATGATTGGGTGTATATATATGTGTGGTAAGTTAGTAGATCTTGATAGTAGTGTAAGATTTATTTTGTTGCATTATGTTGTTTATGTTTTAGTTGCGACCCTTCTGTGCCATGTGGGGTAAGGGTGACCCTTAGGTTGACTTTTTGGGATTGAGAACCGTGACTTGGATAGAGATGCGTTGAGTATGTTTGTGTAGTGGACTTTTGGACGAGATGAAGTTGTTAGATAGTGGCATGAGTATGATTGTTATGACGGTATTTCCTAAGCTTGTTGGATGTATGATCTGGTTGATAGATTATATTTGGATGATTGATAGACAAGGTTTGAGTAACTATGATTGGACAGATGTTGTGATTGATTAGTTATAAAGTAGTTAAATTAATTACCGATGCTTATTGAGAAAATTGATTGGACATAAGTTAGTGAATGAGACAAGTAGAATTTTTCCGTTACGAGCAACTCAGAATGAAGGTATGATTTAGGATAATATGCTTGTGTCTGACCAACAGAAGTATATTGTGATAAATCATACGGAATTTCTGGGAAGCTGAAGGAAAATTAGGCCGCCTGTGCTATATTGGATTGTGATGTGACTGGATATGAGACGAATAACCTGTGAAGTTCTGATGACTTACGAGACAATTTCGTGGACCTAGGTATAGATTTTAGCATGATGACTAATTCTATTGCCTAAGCTTTGGATAATTGGGAAAAGTGGACTGTATAAAGAGTTGAATTGGATGACAGATCGTGAAATTTATGATACGGAATGGCGAAGAAACACGAATTTGACTTGATAGTGTAATTTGTGGGCTTAAGTGGATTAACGGACGTTGATCGATGAAGATTGTGACAAGTTATTTGGTATCGGGAGTGTATTGATGTCAGGAATCTCATTTCCTATGCAATTATGGTGGATATTTTCGATATCGGGGATAAGATCGATAAAGTTAACCGTGTGTTTTGGCGGTGCGAGTAACAATTTTTGGGTTTGTTGACCATAGTTGACCCGATTCCGAGGACGGAATCTCTTTTAAGGAGGGTAGATTTGTAACACCCGCGTTTTGGGTCTAGATGAAATGACCATTGTACCCTGGGAAATGGCGTAATTAGTGATTTTTATAATTATATGTTTATAATTATTTGATTGTTTAGTTGAAACCAGTTTGTGACAAGGGTAACAGAATAGGTTCGTTTGTTTAATTTGGACTCCGTTAGGGCAGTCAAATTAAGTATGAAAGATAACATATAACTGGTAAATACCCGTGTGTTATGGGGTATGGTTTTATAACCCAATATAAATAGCTTGAATCTGGATTATTCCATCATTTTCCCCAAATTAGAAATATTACTCCCGTACCTAACTCCTTCACTCTTGAAATCCTAATTGATCTAAACTTGAAATTGGATTAAGAGACTTTAGAGACTGATTTCTAGCATCATTGTGAGCATCATCTCAGGTTTGTCTTGTTGAATCCATGCTTTGATTGTTAGAAATTGGGTTTTTGTGTTCTTGAATAAAAAGTGTGAATATGAGCTTGAATCTTCATGAAATATGTTTATTATGCTTAATTGATGTTAGAAATAGGTTGTATATATGTTTAGTAACTTTCTTGTGCTTAAAATTTGGTCAAAAACACTTAGAAATCGAGTTTTTGGGGAAGAAATCACAAAATCAGCGAAATTGGTTCGAAACCCAGTTTGCTACAGTACCCCGAGTTGCTACAGTGTCACTATTTGCTACAGTGTCACTATTTGCTACAGTGCCACTATTTGCTACATTGCCGAGTTGCTACAGTACCGAGTTGCTACAGTGCCCGAGTTGATACAGTGTCGCTATTTGCTACAGTGTCACTATTTGCTACAGTGCCTTTTATGAAATTGAAACGGGCGTAACTTTCAAAACGTAACTCCGTTTTAGATGAATAAACTATCGTTAGAATCATAATAAAGAAAACTTTTCAATGGTAAACTTTTAAGAAACTAGATCAAACTGTTTTTGGGTTGAAAAAGGAGTTTTATTGTGTATGTCGTGTTTTGCACGCACCTGTATGCCATTATTGAATGGAGTCATGATGTAGACTCATAAAATTATGAATATATGGTGTTATGACCTAGTTTATAGTATGATTTGATTATATTATTGATTGAGATATGTATATTGACTTCGTTGTGTTGTTCTCAGGTGATAAGAACAAGGAAGAAGCTCAGAAGTAAGATAAGTGAGCTGTAGCTGGTAATCGGTGAGTGGGATTATCTCCGGGTGTAGTATAGAGTAGCAAGTTATGCTACTATGTTATACTGTTATAGTTGCTATGCTTAGTGAAATGTCCCATTCTTATTGATTAAAAACGTTCCATATTAATTGATTTCGTTGCGAGGTTTTGACCTCTATATGAGACGTTTTTCAAAGACTGCATTCATTTTAAAACAAACCATAACCTTTATTTCATCAATAAAGGTTTAAAAAGCTTTACGTAGATTATCAAATAATGATAATCTAAAATATCCTGTTTTCACGCGACCATTACATAATGGTTTACAATACAAATATGTTACATCGAAATCAGTTTCTTGAATGCAGTTTTTACACAATATCATACAAACATGGTCTCCAAATCTTGTCCTTATTTTAGTATGCAACAGCGGAAGCTCTTAGTATTCACCTGAGAATAAACATGATTTAAACGTCAACAAAAATGTTGGTGAGTTATAGGTTTAACCTATATATATCAAATCGTAACAATAGACCACAAGATTTCATATTTCAATACACATCCCATACATAGAGATAAAAATCATTCATATGGTGAACACCTGGTAACCGACATTAACAAGATGCATATATAAGAATATCCCCATCATTCCGGGACACCCTTCGGATATGATATAAATTTCGAAGTACTAAAGCATCCGGTACTTTGGATGGGATTTGTTAGGCCCAATAGATCTATCTTTAGGATTCATGTCAATTAGGGTATCTGTTCCCTAATTCTTAGATTACCAGACTTAATAAAAAGGGGCATATTCGATTTTGATAATTCAACCATAGAATGTAGTTTCACGTACTTGTGTCTATTTTGTAAATCATTTATAAAACCTGCATGTATTCTCTGTAGTGACCCGAACTTTTCTATGTTTATATAAATTAATTAAGATTGATATTTACATGATTAAATGTTTCCAACATGTTAAGCAATCAAACTTGTTAAGACTTGATTAATTGAAATATGTTTCATATAGACAATTGACCACCCAAGTTGACCGGTGATTCACGAACGTTAAAACTTATAAAAACTATACGATGACATATATATGGTTATATATATAGTTAACATGTTTTTATTATAAGTATGTATCTCATTAGGTATTTTAACAATGAGTTATATACATAAAAATGAGACTATTAATTTAAGAAACTCGAAAACGATATATATAACGATTATCGTTATAACAACGTCTTACTAGGTACATATGAATCATATTAAGATATTGATACACTTGGTTAATTATGTTAAATGATAAGTAAATATATTATTAAGTGTATTAACAATGAAATACATATGTAAAAATAAGGCTACTAACTTAATGATTTCGAAACGAGACATATATGTAACGATTATCGTTGTAACGACATTTAACTGTATATACATCATACTAAGATATATTATATATCATAATATCATGATAATATAATAATTTAAAATCTCATTTGATATTATAAACATTGGGTTAACAACATTTAACAAGATCGTTAACCTAAAAGTTTCAAAACAACACTTACATGTAACGACTAACGATGACTTAACGACTCAGTTAAAATGTATATACATGTAGTGTTTTAATATGTATTTATACACTTTTGAAAGACTTCAATACACTTATCAAAATACTTCTACTTAACAAAAATGCTTACAATTACATCCTCGTTCAGTTTCATCAACAATTCTACTCGTATGCACCCGTATTCGTACTCGTACAATACACAGCTTTTAGATGTATGTACTATTGGTATATACACTCCAATGATCAGCTCTTAGTAGCCCATGTGAGTCACCTAACACATGTGGGAACCATCATTTGGCAACTAGCATGAAATATCTCATAAAATTACAAAAATATGAGTAATCATTCATGACTTATTTACATGAAAACAAAATAACATATCCTTTATATCTAATCCATACACCAACGACCAAAAACACCTACAAACACTTTTATTCTTCAATTTTCTTCATCTAATTGATCTCTCTCAAGTTCTATCTTCAAGTTCTAAGTGTTCTTCATAAATTCCAAAAGTTCTAGTTTCATAAAATCAAGAATACTTTCAAGTTTGCTAGCTCACTTCCAATCTTGTAAGGTGATCATCCAATCTCAAGAAATCTTTGTTTCTTACAGTAGGTTATCATTCTAATACAAGGTAATAATCATATTCAAACTTTGGTTCAATTTCTATAACTATAACAATCTTATTTCAAGTGATGATCTTACTTGAACTTGTTTTCGTGTCATGATTCTGCTTCAAGAACTTCGAGCCATCCAAGGATCCATTGAAGCTAGATCCATTTTTCTCTTTTTCAGTAGGTTTATCCAAGGAAATTAAGGTAGTAATGATGTTCATAACATCATTCGATTCATACATATAAAGCTATCTTATTCGAAGGTTTAAACTTGTAATCACTAGAACATAGTTTAGTTAATTCTAAACTTGTTCGCAAACAAAAGTTAATCCTTCTAACTTGACTTTTAAAATCAACTAAACACATGTTCTATATCTATATGATATGCTAACTTAATGATTTAAAACCTGGAAACACGAAAAACACCGTAAAACCGGATTTACGCCGTCGTAGTAACACCGCGGGCTGTTTTGGGTTAGTTAATTAAAAACTATGATAAACTTTGATTTAAAAGTTGTTATTCTGAGAAAATGATTTTTATTATGAACATGAAACTATATCCAAAAATTATGGTTAAACTCAAAGTGGAAGTATGTTTTCTAAAATGGTCATCTAGACGTTGTTCTTTCGACTGAAATGACTACCTTTACAAAAATGACTTGTAACTTATTTTTCCAACTATAAACCTATACTTTTTCTGTTTAGATTCATAAAATAGAGTTCAATATGAAACCATAGCAATTTGATTCACTCAAAACGGATTTAAAATGAAGAAGTTATGGGTAAAACAAGATTGGATAATTTTTCTCATTTTAGCTACGTGAAAATTGGTAACAAATATATTCCAACCATAACTTAATCAACTTGTATTGTATATTATGTAATCTTGAGATACCATAGACACGTATACAATGTTTCGACTTATCATGTCGACAAATCTATATATATTTCGGAACAACCATAGACACTCTATATGTGAATGTTGGAGTTAGCTATACAGGGTTGAGGTTGATTCCAAAATATGTATAGTTTGAGTTGTGATCAATACTAAGATACGTATACACTGGGTCGTGGATTGATTCAAGATAATATTTATCGATTTATTTCTGTATATCTAACTGTGGACAACTAGTTATAGGTTACTAACGAGGACAGCTGACTTAATAAACTTAAAACATCAAAATATATTAAAAAGTGTTGTAAATATATTTTAAACATACTTTGATATATATGTATATATTGTTATAGGTTCGTGAATCAACCAGTGGCCAAGTCTTACTTTCCGGCGAAGTAAAAATCTGTGAAAGTGAGTTATAGTCCCACTTTTAAAATCTAATATTTTTGGGATGAGAATACATGCAGGTTTTATAAATGATTTACAAAATAGACACAAGTACGTGAAACTACATTCTATGGTTGAATTATCGAAATCGAATATGCCCCTTTTTATTAAGTCTGGTAATCTAAGAATTAGGGAACAGACACCCTAATTGACGCGAATCCTAAAGATAGATCTATTGGGCCTAACAAACCCCATCCAAAGTACCGGATGCTTTAGTACTTCGAAATTTATATCATATCCGAAGGGTGTCCCGGAATGATGGGGATATTCTTATATATATGCATCTTGTTAATGTTGGTTACCAGGTGTTCACCATATGAATGATTTTTATCTCTATGTATGGGATGTGTATTGAAATATAAAATCTTGTGGTCTATTGTTACGATTTGATATATATAGGTTAAACCTATAACTCACCAACATTTTTGCTGACGTTTTAAGCATGTTTATTCTCAGGTGATTATTAAGAGCTTCCGCTGTCGCATACTTAAATAAGGACAAGATTTGGAGTCCATGCTTGTATGATATTGTGTAAAAACTGCATTCAAGAAACTTATTTTGTTGTAACATATTTGTATTGTAAACCATTTTGTAATGGTCGTGTGTAAACAGGATATTTTAGATTATCATTATTTGATAATCTACGTAAAGCATTTTAAACCTTTATTGATGAAATAAAGGTTATGGTTTGTTTAAAAATGAATGCAGTCTTTGAAAAACGTCTCATATAGAGGTCAAAACCTCGCAACGAAATCAATTAATATGGAACGTTTTTAATCAATAAGAACGGGACATTTCAGTTGGTATCAGAGCGTTGGTCTTAGAGAACCAGAATTTTGCATTAGTGTGTCTTATCGAGTTTGTTAGGATGCATTAGTGAGTCTGGACTTCGACCGTGTTTACTTGAAAAATGATTGCTTAACAAATTTTGTTGGAAACTATATATTTTTAACATGTGAATATTATGTGATATATTAATCTCTTAACGCGTTTGATATTATGTGATAGATGTCTACCTCTAGAACAAGTCCCATTGACTCACCTAATAATAATGAAGAGTCAAATGTAAATTGGAATGATTCGTGGACTGATTCACAAGTTCCCGAAGAGGAACCGGAAGAAGAGTCGGAACCGGAAGAAGAATCGGAACCGGAAGAAGAATCGGAACCGGATGAAGAAATAGAACCGGTGGGGGAAATAATAAAACGGTTAAGTAAAAGAAAATCCTCAACCAACCGACCAAGGTTAATTATGGTCAATGGTGTTTCCGCCAAGGAAGCAAAATATTGGGAGGATTACCAATTCTCCGATGAATCGGATTCCGACGAGAATTCCGATGATGTTATAGAAATTACCCCAACTGAATTTAAAAAGGCAAAAGAAAATAATAAGGGAAAGGGCATAAAAATAGAGAAATCTAATTCCAACCCCGATGAACTTTATATGTATCGTCAATCCCCGAAGTCCTTAAGTTGTAACAATGACCTGGGAACCTCTAAACCACCAGGTTTTTCTAAACCAATGTGGATAACGACGGCTCGTATTAGGGGAAAATCATATATCCCTAGAAACTTGGCAAAACGAACCAAAACCGAAGAAGAAGAAACAAGCGAGTCGGAATAAGATAGTTGTATTCATGTGGTGTAATATATGTAATATAGTGTGCTTATGCTTTATGATATATGTAAAAATTGCTTGTATTAATAAGTATTTTTTTTATGAATCTAACTCTTGTCTATTTTACAGTATAAAAACACAAAATGGATAGACAACCCAATATTTTAAGAGACCTACCCGGAGATATGATTGATGAAATCTTGTCTAGAGTCGGTCAGAATTCCTCGGCACAACTATTTAAGGCGAGATCAGTTTGTAAGACATTCGAAGAACGTTCCAAGAATGTCTTGGTTTATAAGAGACTTTCGTTTGAAAGATGGGGGATATCACATTGGGAAACCCATAAGTTACGATATGTTTACTTTGATGCATATATTGCGGGGAACTCAAATGCTATTTTACGCAACGGGTTAAGAAATTATTTTGACTCAATGTATCCGAATATAGGACTTCATGATTTAGAAAAAGCGGCTAACATGCAACATAAAGAAGCATGCTATGCTTATGGGTTAGTAATGTTCGCTTCTCACCAAAGTGAGAAAAAGAACATCGGGCTACAGCTATTAAACAAAACGTTCCCACAAGTGACGGAGTCGGTAATTGGGGTAAGAAATGAGGTTTTTAGATTGTTACGGGACTGTTGGACATTACGTAACCCTCGACCCTTTGACGACGTTACAACACGCTGTCTTATCAACGGCCATAACGGTTATGTTGCACAAGACCAAGGATGGGAAGTAGTCCTAGTAAAACCAGAATGCATGACTTGTTTCTGGACGTATGAATTACGTGTCTTTATTGCCTTTGCTGAACGACTTGTGTACTAGCTAGAATTATCTTCACAACTATCTTGTATCAAAGTTATTGTGTGCTATATTTCATGCTTTATGTAAAATAAGCGGTATTGTAAGTTTGTAAAATATTGTATAAAAGTTTGAACGCGAAATATTATTATAATCAGTTTTTCATATAGAATTGTAGTAGTTGAATTGTATATTAGCTACTAAGTATGAACTTAACGGGTAGGTACTACCAGAATTTAAACTTATAAAACGCTAATATGAAGAAAAAGCTTTTATAAATGAGTTCATATTATGCTACGAAATACTATTAACTACTCTTAATATTCTGTATGATTAACTTGTTCCATTTGACTATTTTGAAGGAAATGGCACCGACTACTCGACACACAGTGAATATGAATGAAGAGGAATTCCGTACTTTTCTAGCTTCAAACATAGCCGCAGTACAGGCTGCGCTACATACCAACAATAACCTTGGATCTAGCAGTACAGGGAATCGTGTAGGATGCACCTACAAAGAATTCACTGCCTGCAAACCTTTGGAATTTGATGGAACCGAAGGACCGATCGGATTGAAACGGTGGACCGAGAAGGTCGAATCGGTGTTTGCCATAAGTAAGTGTACTGAAGAGGACAAAGTGAAGTACGCTACGCATACCTTCACAGGTTCTGCGTTAACATGGTGGAATACCTATCTAGAGCAAGTGGGACAAGGCGATGCGTACGCACTACCGTGGTCAGCATTCAAGCACTTGATGAACGAGAAGTACCGTCCCAGAACCGAGGTCAATAAGCTCAAGACAGAACTAAGAGGGTTACGAACCCAAGAATTTGATATTACCACGTATGAAAGACGATTCACAGAATTGTGCCTATTGTGCCCGGGAGCATTCGAAGATGAGGAAGAGAAGATCGACGCGTTTGTGAAAGGATTACCGGAAAGAATCCAAGAAGATATAAGTTCACACGAGCCCGCCTCCATACAACAGGCATGTAGAATGGCTCACAAACTAGTGAACCAGATTGAAGAAAGAATTAAAGAACAGACTGCTGAAGAGGCCAATGTGAAGCAAGTCAAAAGAAAGTGGGAGGAAAATGGTGATAAGAATCACCAATACAACAACAACAGCAATCGCAACAATTATCCCAACAATCGCAACATCAATCGCAACTACAACAAACGGCCCAACAACAACAACAACAACAACAGCAACTACAACAATCATCCCAACAACAATAATAACCGCAACAACAACAACAATCAGAAGCAGCTATGCCAAAGGTGTGAAAAGTATCACTCGGGGTTCTGCACCAAATTTTGCAACAAGTGTAAAAGAAATGGTCATAGCGAGGCGAAGTGTGAGGTCTACGGACCAGGGGTTAATAGAACGAAAGGAACAAATGGTGTCGGAACGAGTAATGGCGGAGCAAGTAGTGTCGGAGCAAGCTATGCCAATGTAGTTTGTTATAAATGTGGAAAACCGGGCCACATTATTAGAAATTGCCCGAACCAGGAGAACACGAATGGACAAGGCCGCGGAAGAGTTTTCAATATTAATGCAGCAGAGGCACAGGAAGACCCGGAGCTTGTTACGGGTACGTTTCTTATTGACAATAAATCTGCTTACGTTTTATTTGATTCGGGTGCGGATAGAAGCTATATGAGTAGAGATTTTTGTGCTAAATTAAGTTGCCCATTGACGCCTTTGGATAGTACATTTTTACTCGAATTAGCAAATGGTAAATTAATTTCAGCAGATAATATATGTCGGAATCGAGAAATTAAACTGGTTAGCGAAACATTTAAGATTGATTTAATACCAGTAGAGTTAGGGAGTTTTGATGTGATAATCGGTATGGACTGGTTGAAAGAAGTGAAAGCAGAGATCGTTTGTTACAAAAATGCAATTCGCATTATACGAGAAAAAGGAAAACCCTTAATGGTGTACGGAGAAAAGGGCAACACGAAGCTACATCTTATTAGTAATTTGAAGGCACAAAAACTAATAAGAAAAGGTTGCTATGCTGTTCTAGCACACGTCGAGAAAGTACAAACTGAAGAAAAGAGCATCAATGATGTTCCCATTGCAAAAGAATTTCCCGATGTATTTCCGAAAGAATTACCGGGATTACCCCCACATCGATCCGTTGAATTTCAAATAGATCTTGTACCAGGAGCTGCACCAATAGCTCGTGCTCTTTACAGACTCACACCCAGCGAGATGAAAGAACTGCAAAGCCAATTACAAGAACTTTTAGAGCGTGGTTTCATTCGACCAAGCACATCACCGTGGGGAGCTCCTGTTTTGTTTGTCAAGAAGAAAGATGGTACATTCAGGTTGTGTATCGACTACCGAGAATTGAACAAACTTACCATCAAGAACCGCTACCCACTACCGAGAATCAACGACTTATTTGATCAACTACAAGGCTCGTCTGTTTATTCAAAGATTGACTTACGTTCCGGGTATCATCAAATGCGGGTGAAAGAAGATGATATTCCAAAGACTGCTTTCAGAACACGTTACGGTCATTACGAGTTTATGGTCATGCCGTTTGGTTTAACTAATGCACCAGCTGTGTTCATGGACCTTATGAACCGAGTGTGTGGACCATACCTTGACAAGTTTGTCATTGTTTTCATTGATGACATACTTATTTACTCAAAGAATGACCAAGAACACGGTGAACATTTGAGAAAGGTGTTAGAAGTATTGAGAAAGGAAGAATTGTACGCTAAGTTTTCAAAGTGTGCATTTTGGTTGGAAGAAGTTCAATTCCTCGGTCACATAGTGAACAAAGAAGGTATTAAGGTGGATCCGGCAAAGATAGAAACTGTTGAAAAGTGGGAAACCCCGAAAACTCCGAAACACATACGCCAGTTTTTAGGACTAGCTGGTTACTACAGAAGGTTCATCCAAGACTTTTCCAGAATAGCAAAACCCTTGACTGCATTAACGCATAAAGGGAAGAAATTTGAATGGAATGATGAACAAGAGAAAGCGTTTCAGTTATTGAAGAAAAAGCTAACTACGACACCTATATTGTCATTGCCTGAAGGGAATGATGATTTTGTGATTTATTGTGATGCATCAAAGCAAGGTCTCGGTTGTGTATTAATGCAACGAACGAAGGTGATTGCTTATGCGTCTAGACAATTGAAGATTCACGAACAAAATTATACGACGCATGATTTGGAATTAGGCGCGGTTGTTTTTGCATTAAAGACTTGGAGGCACTACTTATATGGGGTCAAAAGTATTATATATACCGACCACAAAAGTCTTCAACACATATTTAATCAGAAACAACTGAATATGAGGCAGCGTAGGTGGATTGAATTATTGAATGATTACGACTTTGAGATTCGTTACCACCCGGGGAAGGCAAATGTGGTAGCCGATGCCTTGAGCAGGAAGGACAGAGAACCCATTCGAGTAAAATCTATGAATATAATGATTCATAATAACCTTACTACTCAAATAAAGGAGGCGCAACAAGGAGTTTTAAAAGAGGGAAATTTAAAGGATGAAATACCCAAAGGATCGGAGAAGCATCTTAATATTCGGGAAGACGGAACCCGGTATAGGGCTGAAAGAATTTGGGTACCAAAATTTGGAGATATGAGAGAAATGGTACTTAGAGAAGCTCATAAAACCAGATACTCAATACATCCTGGAACGGGGAAGATGTACAAGGATCTCAAGAAACATTTTTGGTGGCCGGGTATGAAAGCCGATGTTGCTAAATACGTAGGAGAATGTTTGACGTGTTCTAAGGTCAAAGCTGAGCACCAGAAACCATCAGGTCTACTTCAACAACCCGAAATCCCGGAATGGAAATGGGAAAACATTACCATGGATTTCATCACTAAATTGCCAAGGACTGCAAGTGGTTTTGATACTATTTGGGTAATAGTTGATCGTCTCACCAAATCCGCACACTTCCTACCAATAAGAGAAGATGACAAGATGGAGAAGTTAGCACGACTGTATTTGAAGGAAGTCATCTCCAGACATGGAATACCAATCTCTATTATCTCTGATAGGGATGGCAGATTTATTTCAAGATTCTGGCAGACATTACAGCAAGCATTAGGAACTCGTCTAGACATGAGTACTGCCTATCATCCACAAACTGATGGGCAGAGCGAAAGGACGATACAAACGCTTGAAGACATGCTACGAGCATGTGTTATTGATTTCGAAAACAGTTGGGATCGACATCTACCATTAGCAGAATTTTCCTACAACAACAGCTACCATTCAAGCATTGAGATGGCGCCATTTGAAGCACTTTATGGTAGAAAGTGCAGGTCTCCGATTTGTTGGAGTGAAGTGGGGGATAGACAGATTACGGGTCCGGAGATTATACAAGAAACTACCGAGAAGATCATCCAAATTCAACAACGGTTGAAAACCGCCCAAAGTCGACAAAAGAGCTACGCTGACATTAAAAGAAAAGATATAGAATATGAAATTGGAGAGATGGTCATGCTTAAAGTTGCACCTTGGAAAGGCGTTGTTCGATTTGGTAAACGAGGGAAATTAAATCCAAGGTATATTGGACCATTCAAGATTATTGATCGTGTCGGACCAGTAGCTTACCGACTTGAGTTACCTCAACAACTCGCGGCTGTACATAACACTTTCCACGTCTCGAATTTGAAGAAATATTTTGCTAAAGAAGATCTCACTATTCCGTTAGATGAAATCCAAATCAACGAAAAACTTCAATTCATCGAAGAACCCGTCGAAATAATGGATCGTGAGGTTAAAAGACTTAAGCAAAACAAGATACCAATTGTTAAGGTTCGATGGAATGCTCGTAGAGGACCCGAGTTCACCTGGGAGCGTGAAGATCAGATGAAGAAGAAATACCCGCATCTATTTCCAGAAGATTCGTCAACACCTTCAACAGCTTAAAATTTCGGGACGAAATTTATTTAACGGGTAGGTACTGTAGTGACCCGAACTTTTCCATGTTTATATAAATTAATTAAGATTGATATTTACATGATTAAATGTTTCCAACATGTTAAGCAATCAAACTTGTTAAGACTTGATTAATTGAAATATGTTTCATATAGACAATTGACCACCCAAGTTGACCGGTGATTCACGAACGTTAAAACTTATAAAAACTATACGATGACATATATATGGTTATATATATAGTTAACATGTTTTTATTATAAGTATGTATCTCATTAGGTATTTTAACAATGAGTTATATACATAAAAATGAGACTATTAATTTAAGAAACTCGAAAACGATATATATAACGATTATCGTTATAACAACGTCTTACTAGGTACATATGAATCATATTAAGATATTGATACACTTGGTTAATTATGTTAAATGATAAGTAAATATATTATTAAGTGTATTAACAATGAAATACATATGTAAAAATAAGGCTACTAACTTAATGATTTCGAAACGAGACATATATGTAACGATTATCGTTGTAACGACATTTAACTGTATATACATCATACTAAGATATATTATATATCATAATATCATGATAATATAATAATTTAAAATCTCATTTGATATTATAAACATTGGGTTAACAACATTTAACAAGATCGTTAACCTAAAAGTTTCAAAACAACACTTACATGTAACGACTAACGATGACTTAACGACTCAGTTAAAATGTATATACATGTAGTGTTTTAATATGTATTTATACACTTTTGAAAGACTTCAATACACTTATCAAAATACTTCTACTTAACAAAAATGCTTACAATTACATCCTCGTTCAGTTTCATCAACAATTCTACTCGTATGCACCCGTATTCGTACTCGTACAATACACAGCTTTTAGATGTATGTACTATTGGTATATACACTCCAATGATCAGCTCTTAGCAGCCCATGTGAGTCACCTAACACATGTGGGAACCATCATTTGGCAACTAGCATGAAATATCTCATAAAATTACAAAAATATGAGTAATCATTCATGACTTATTTACATGAAAACAAAATAACATATCCTTTATATCTAATCCATACACCAACGACCAAAAACACCTACAAACACTTTCATTCTTCAATTTTCTTCATCTAATTGATCTCTCTCAAGTTCTATCTTCAAGTTCTAAGTGTTCTTCATAAATTCCAAAAGTTCTAGTTTCATAAAATCAAGAATACTTTCAAGTTTGCTAGCTCACTTCCAATCTTGTAAGGTGATCATCCAACCTCAAGAAATCTTTGTTTCTTACAGTAGGTTATCATTCTAATACAAGGTAATAATCATATTCAAACTTTGGTTCAATTTCTATAACTATAACAATCTTATTTCAAGTGATGATCTTACTTGAACTTGTTTTCGTGTCATGATTCTGCTTCAAGAACTTCGAGCCATCCAAGGATCCATTGAAGCTAGATCCATTTTTCTCTTTTCCAGTAGGTTTATCCAAGGAAATTAAGGTAGTAATGATGTTCATAACATCATTCGATTCATACATATAAAGCTATCTTATTCGAAGGTTTAAACTTGTAATCACTAGAACATAGTTTAGTTAATTCTAAACTTGTTCGCAAACAAAAGTTAATCCTTCTAACTTGACTTTTAAAATCAACTAAACACATGTTCTATATCTATATGATATGCTAACTTAATTATTTAAAACCTGGAAACACGAAAAACACCGTAAAACCGGATTTACGCCGTCGTAGTAACACCGCGGGCTGTTTTGGGTTAGTTAATTAAAAACTATGATAAACTTTGATTTAAAAGTTGTTATTCTGAGAAAATGATTTTTATTATGAACATGAAACTATATCCAAAAATTATGGTTAAACTCAAAGTGGAAGTATGTTTTCTAAAATGGTCATCTAGACGTTGTTCTTTCGACTGAAATGACTACCTTTACAAAAACGACTTGTAACTTATTTTTCCGACTATAAAACTATACTTTTTCTGTTTAGATTCATAAAATAGAGTTCAATATGAAACTATAGCAATTTGATTCACTCAAAACGGATTTAAAATGAAGAAGTTATGGGTAAAACAAGATTGGATAATTTTTCTCATTTTAGCTACGTGAAAATTGGTAACAAATATATTCCAACCATAACTTAATCAACTTGTATTGTATATTATGTAATCTTGAGATACCATAGACACGTATACAATGTTTCGACTTATCATGTCGACACATCTATATATATTTCGGAACAACCATAGACACTCTATATGTGAATGTTGGAGTTAGCTATACAGGGTTGAGGTTGATTCCAAAATATGTATAGTTTGAGTTGTGATCAATACTGAGATACGTATACACTGGGTCGTGGATTGATTCAAGATAATATTTATCGATTTATTTCTGTATATCTAACTGTGGACAACTAGTTATAGGTTACTAACGAGGACAGCTGACTTAATAAACTTAAAACATCAAAATATATTAAAAAGTGTTGTAAATATATTTTAAACATACTTTGATATATATGTATATATTGTTATAGGTTCGTGAATCAACCAGTGGCCAAGTCTTACTTCCCGGCGAAGTAAAAATCTGTGAAAGTGAGTTATAGTCCCACTTTTAAAATCTAATATTTTTGGGATGAGAATACATGCAGGTTTTATAAATGATTTACAAAATAGACACAAGTACGTGAAACTACATTCTATGGTTGAATTATCGAAATCGAATATGCCCCTTTTTATTAAGTCTGGTAATCTAAGAATTAGGGAACAGACACCCTAATTGACGCGAATCCTAAAGATAGATCTATTGGGCCTAACAAACCCCATCCAAAGTACCGGATGCTTTAGTACTTCGAAATTTATATCATATCCGAAGGGTGTCCCGGAATGATGGGGATATTCTTATATATATGCATCTTGTTAATGTCGGTTACCAGGTGTTCACCATATGAATGATTTTTATCTCTATGTATGGGATGTGTATTGAAATATAAAATCTTGTGGTCTATTGTTACGATTTGATATATATAGGTTAAACCTATAACTCACCAACATTTTTGTTGACGTTTTAAGCATGTTTATTCTCAGATGATTATTAAGAGCTTTCGCTGTCGCATACTTAAATAAGGACAAGATTTGGAGTCCATGCTTGTATGATATTGTGTAAAAACTGCATTCAAGAAACTTATTTTGTTGTAACATATTTGTATTGTAAACCATTATGTAATGGTCGTGTGTAAACAGGATATTTTAGATTATCATTATTTGATAATCTACGTAAAGCATTTTAAACCTTTATTGATGAAATAAAGGTTATGGTTTGTTTAAAAATGAATGCAGTCTTTGAAAAACGTCTCATATAGAGGTCAAAACCTCGCAACGAAATCAATTAATATGGAACGTTTTTAATCAATAAGAACGGGACATTTCATTCTCATCCCAAAAATATTAGATTTTAAAAGTGGGACTATAACTCACTTTCACAGATTTTTACTTCGTCGGGAAGTAAGACTTGGCCACTGGTTGATTCACGAACCTATAACAATATATATATATATATATATATATATATATATATATATATATATATATATATATATATATATATATATATATATATATATATATATCAAAGTATGTTCAAAATATATTTACAACACTTTTAATATATTTTGATGTTTTAAGTTTATTAAGTCAGCTGTCCTCGTTAGTAACCTACAACTAGTTGTCCACAGTTAAATATACAGAAATAAATCGATAAATATTATCTTGAATCAATCCACGACCCAGTGTATACGTATCTCAGTATTGATCACAACTCAAACTATATATATTTTGGAATCAACCTCAACCCTGTATAGCTAACTCCAACATTCACATATAGAGTGTCTATGGTTGTTCCGAAATATATATAGATGTGTCGACATGATAGGTCGAAACATTGTATACGTGTCTATGGTATCTCAAGATTACATAATATACAATACAAGATAATTAAGTTATGGTTGGAATATATTTGTTACCAATTTTCACGTAGCTAAAATGAGAAAAATTATCCAATCTTGTTTTACCCATAACTTCTTCATTTTAAATCCGTTTTGAGTGAATCAAATTACTATGGTTTTATATTGAACTCTATTTTATGAATCTAAACAGAAAAAGTATAGGTTTATAGTCAGAAAAATAAGTTACAAGTTTTTTTTGTAAAGGTAGTCATTTCAGTCGAAAGAACGACGTCTAGATGACCATTTTAGAAAACATACTTCCACTTTGAGTTTAACCATAATTTTTGGATATAGTTTCATGTTCATAATAAAAATCATTTCCCCAGAATAATAACTTTTAAATCAAAGTTTATCATAGTTTTTAATTAACTAACCCAAAACAGCCCTCGGTGTTACTACGACGGCGTAAATCCGGTTTTACGGTGTTTTTCGTGTTTCCAGGTTTTAAATCATTAAGTTAGCATATCATATAGATAAAGAACATGTGTTTAGTTGATTTTAAAAGTCAAGTTAGAAGGATTAACTTTTATTTGCGAACAAGTTTAGAATTAACTAAACTATGTTCTAGTGATTACAAGTTTAAACCTTCGAATAAGATAGCTTTATATGTATGAATCGAATGATGTTATGAACATCATTACTACCTCAAGTTCCTTAGATAAACCTACTGGAAATGAGAAAAATAGATCTAGCTTCAAAGGATCCTTGGATGGCTTGAAAGTTCTTGAAGCAGAATCATGACACGAAAACAATTTCAAGTAAGATTTCCACTCGAAATAAGATTGTTATAGTTATAGAAATTGAATTAAAGTTTGAATATGATTATTACCTTGTATTAGAAATATAACCTACTGTAAGTAACAAAGGTTTCTTGATCTTGGATGATTACTTGGAATGGATTTAGAAAACTTGAAAGTAAACTTGCAATCTTGGAAGTATTCTTGATTTTATGAAACTAGAACTTTTGAAATTTATGAAGAACACTTAGAACTTGAAGATAGAACTTGAGAGAGATCAATTAGATGAAGAAAATTGAAGAATGAAAGTGTTTGTAGGTGTTTTTGGTCATTGGTGTATGGATTAGATATAAAGGATATGAAATTTTGTTTTCATGTAAATAAGTCATGAATGATTACTCATATTTTTGTAATTTTATGAGATATTTCATGCTAGTTGCCAAATGATGGTTCCCACATGTGTTAGGTTACTCAAATGGGCTTCTAAGAGCTGATCATTGGAGTGTATATACCAATAGTACATACATCTAAAAGCTGTGTATTGTACGAGTACGAATACGGGTGCATACGAGTAGAATTGTTGATGAAACTGAACGAGGATGTAATTGTAAGCATTTTTGTTAAGTAGAAGTATTTTGATAAGTGTCTTGAAGTCTTTCAAAAGTGTATGAATACATATTAAAACACTACATGTATATACATTTTAACTGAGTCGTTTAGTCATCGTTAGTCGTTACATGTAAATGTTGTTTTGAAACCTTTAGGTTAACGATCTTGTTGAATGTTGTTAACCCATTGTTTATTATAACAAATGAGATGTTAAATTGTTATATTATCATGATATTATGATATATAATATATCTTAATATGATATATATATAGTTAAATGTCGTTACAACGATAATCGTTACATATATGTCTCGTTTTGAAATCATTAAGTTAGTAGTCTTATTTTTACATATGTATTTCATTGTTAATACACTTAATAATATATTTACTTATCATTTAACATAATTAACCAAGTGTATCAATATCTTAATATGATTCATATATACCTAGTAAGACGTTGTTATAACGATAATCGTTATATATATCGTTTTCGAGTTTCTTAAATTAATAGTCTCATTTTTATGTATATAACTCATTGTTAAAATACCTAATGAGATACATACTTATAATAAAATCATGTTAACTATATATATATAACCATATATATGTCATCGTATAGTTTTTACAAGTTTTAACGTTCGTAAATCACCGGTCAACTTGGGTGGTCAATTGTCTATATGAAACCTATTTCAATTAATCAAGTCTTAACAAGTTTGATTGCTTAACATATTGGAAACACTTAATCATGTAAATAACAATTTCATTTAATATATATATATAAACATGGAAAAGTTCGGGTCACTACAGTACCTACCTGTTAAATAAATTTCGTCCCGAAATTTTAAGCAGTTGGAGGTGTTGACGTATCTTCTGGAAATAAATGCGGGTATTTCTTCTTCATCTGATCTTCACGCTCCCATGTGAACTCGGGTCCTCTATGAGCATTCCATCGAACCTTAATAATCGGTATCTTGTTTTGTTTAAGTCTCTTAACCTCACGATCCATTATTTCGACGGGTTCTTCAATGAATTGAAGTTTTTCATTGATTTGGATTTCGTCCAACGGAATAGTGAGATCTTCTTTAGCAAAACATTTCTTCAAATTTGAGACGTGGAAAGTGTTATGTACAGCCGCGAGTTGTTGAGGTAGCTCCAGTTGGTAAGCTACTGGTCCGACACGATCTATAATCTTGAATGGTCCAATGTACCTTGGATTTAGTTTCCCCCGTTTACCAAATCGAACAACGCCTTTCCAAGGTGAAACCTTAAGCATGACCATTTCTCCAATTTCAAACTCTATATCTTTTCTTTTACTGTCCGCGTAGCTCTTTTGTCGACTCTGGGCGGTTTTCAATCTTTGTTGAATTTGGATGATTTTCTCGGTAGTTTCTTGTATTATCTCTGGACCCGTAATCTGTCTATCCCCCACTTCACTCCAACAAATCGGAGACCTGCACTTTCTACCATAAAGTGCTTCAAACAGCGCCATCTCAATGCTTGAATGGTAGCTGTTGTTGTAGGAAAATTCTGCTAACGGTAGATGTCGATCCCAACTGTTTCCGAAATCAATAACACAAGCTCGTAGCATGTCTTCAAGCGTTTGTATCGTCCTTTCACTCTGCCCATCAGTTTGTGGATGATAGGCAGTACTCATGTCTAGACGAGTTCTCAATGCTTGCTATAATGTCTGCCAGAATCTTGAAATAAATCTGCCATCCCTATCAGAGATAATAGAGATTGGTATTCCATGTCTGGAGACGACTTCCTTCAAATACAGTCGTGCTAACTTCTCCATCTTGTCATCTTCTCTTATTGGCTGGAAGTGTGCTGACTTGGTGAGACGATCAACTATTACCCAAATAGTATCATAACCACTTGCAGTCTTTGGCAATTTAGTAATGAAATCCATGGTAATGTTTTCCCATTTCCATTCCGGGATTTTAGGTTGTTGTAGTAGACCTGATGGCTTCTGATGTTCAGCTTTGACCTTAGAACACGTCAAACATTCTCTTACATATTTAGCAATATCGGCTTTCATACCTGGCCACCAAAAATGTTTCTTAAGATCCTTGTACATCTTCCCCGTTCCAAGATGTATTGAGTATCTGGTTTTATGAGCTTCTCTAAGTACCATTTCTCTCATATCTCCAAATTTTGGTACCCAAATTCTTTCAGCCCTATACCGGGTTCCGTCTTCCCGAATATTAAGATGCTTCTCCGATCCTTTGGGTATTTCATCCTTTAAATTTCCCTCTTTTAAAATTCCTTGTTGCGCCTCCTTTATTTGAGTAGTAAGGTTAGTGTGAATCATTATATTCATAGATTTTACTCGAATGGGTTCTCTGTCCTTTCTGCTCAAGGCGTTGGCTACCACATTTGCCTTCCCCGGGTGGTAACAGATCTCAAAGTCGTAATCATTCAACAATTCAATCCACCTACGCTGCCTCATATTCAGTTGTTTCTGATTAAATATGTGTTGAAGACTTTTGTGGTCAGTATATATAATACTTTTGACCCCATATAAGTAGTGCCTCCAAGTCTTTAATGCAAAAACAACCGCGCCTAATTCCAAATCATGTGTCGTATAATTTTGCCCGTGAATCTTCAATTGTCTAGACGCATAAGCAATCACCTTCGTCCGTTGCATTAATACACAACCGAGACCTTGGTTTGATGCGTCACAATAAATCACAAAATCATCATTCCCTTCAGGCAATGACAATATAGGTGCCGTAGTTAGCTTTTTCTTCAATAATTGAAATGCCTTCTCTTGTTCATCCTTCCATTCAAATTTCTTCCCTTTATGCGTTAATGCAGTCAAGGGTTTTGCTATTTTGGAGAAATCTTGGATGAATCTTCTGTAGTAACCAGCCAATCCTAAAAATTGACGTATATGCTTCGGAGTTTTTGGGGTTTCCCACTTTTCAACGGTTTTGATCTTTGCCGGGTCCACCTGGATACCTTCTTTGTTCACTATGTGACCGAGGAATTGAACTTCTTCCAACCAAAATGCACACTTTGAAAACTTAGCGTACAGTTTTTCTTTCCTCAATACTTCTAGCACTTTTCTCAAATGTTCTTCGTGCTCTTGATCATTCTTTGAGTAAATAAGTATGTCATCGATGAAAACAATGACAAACTTGTCAAGATATGGCCCACACACTCGGTTCATAAGGTCCATGAACACAGCTGGTGCGTTAGTTAATCCAAACGGCATAACCATAAACTCGTAATGACCATAACGCGTCCTAAAAGCAGTTTTTGGAATATCATCCTCCTTTACTCGCATTTGATGATATCCAGAACATAAATCGATCTTTGAATAAACCGACGAGCCTTGTAGTTGATCAAATAAGTCGTCAATTCTCGGCAGTGGATAACGGTTTTTGATGGTAAGTTTGTTCAACTCTCTGTAGTCAATACACAACCTAAATGTACCATCCTTCTTCTTGATAAACAAAACAGGAGCTCCCCATGGTGATGTGCTTGGTCGAATGAAACCACGTTCTAATAGTTCTTGCAGTTGGCTTTGCAGTTCTTTCATCTCACTGGGTGCGAGTATATAAGGAGCACGAGCTATTGGTGCAGCTCCTGGTACAAGATCTATTTGAAATTCAACAGATCGATGTGGAGGTAGTCCCGGTAATTCTTTCGGAAATACATCGGGAAATTCTTTTACGACGGGAACATCATTGATGCTCTTTTCTTCAGTTTGTACTTTCTCGACGTGTGCTAGAACAGCATAGCAACCTTTTCTTATTAGTTTTTGTGCCTTCAAATTACAAATAAGATGTAGCTTCATGTTGCCCTTTTCTCCGTACACCATTAAGGGTTCTCCTTCTTCTCGTACAATGCGAATTGCATTTTTATAACATACGATCTCTGCTTTCACCTTCTTCAGCCAGTCCATGCCAACTATTACATCAAAACTCCCTAACTCTACTGGTATCAAATCAATCTTAAATATTTTGCTACCCAGTTTAATTTCTAGATTCCGGCATATATTATCTGCTGAAATTAATTTACCGTTTGCTAATTCGAGTAAAAATTTACTATCCAACGGCGTCAATGGACAACTTAATTTAGCACAAAAATCTCTACTCATATAGCTTCTATCCGCACCCGAATCAAATAAAACGTAAGCAGATTTATTGTCAATAAGAAACGTACCCGTAACAAGCTCTGAGTCTTCCTGTGCCTCTGCCGTATTAATATTGAAAACTCTTCCGCGGCCTTGTCCATTCGTGTTCTCCTGGTTCGGGCAATTTCTAATAATGTGGCCCGGTTTTCCATATTTATAACAAACTACATTGGCATAACTTGCTCCGACACTACTTGCTCCGCCATTACTCGTTCCGACACCATTTGTTCCTTTCGTTCTGTTAACCCCTGGTCCGTAGAACTCACACTTCGCCGTGCTATGACCATTTCTTTTACACTTTTCACACCTTTGGCATAGCTGCTTCTGATTGTTGTTGTTGTTGTTGTTGCGGTTATTATTGTTGTTGGGATGATTGTTGTAGTTGCTGCTGTTGTTGTTGTTGCTGTTGTTGTTGTTGTTGTTGTTGTTGTTGTTGTTGTTGTTGGGCCGTTTGTTGTAGTTGCGATTGTTGGGATAGTTGTTGCGATTATTGTTGTAATTGCTGTTGTTGTTGTATTGGTGATTCTTATCACCGTTTTCCTCCCACTTTCTTTTGACTTGCTTCACATTGGCCTCTTCAGCCGTCTGTTCTTTAATTCTTTCCTCAATCTGGTTCACTAGTTTGTGAGCCATTCTACATGCATGTTGTATGGAGGCGGGCTCGTGTGAACTTATATCTTCTTAGATTCTTTCCGGTAATCCTTTCACAAACGCGTCGATCTTCTCTTCCTCATCTTCGAACGCACCCGGACACAATAGGCACAATTCTGTGAATCGTCTTTCGTACGTGGTAATATCAAATCCTTGGGTTCGTAACCCTCTAAGTTCTGTCTTGAGCTTATTGACCTCGGTTCTGGGACGGTACTTCTCGTTCATCAAGTGCTTGAATGCTGACCACGGTAGTGCGTACGCATCATCTTGTCCCACTTGCTCTAGATAGGTATTCCACCATGTTAACACAGAACCTGTGAAGGTATGCGTAGCGTACTTCACTTTGTCCTCTTCAGTACACTTACTTATGGCAAACACCGATTCGACCTTCTCGGTCCACCGTTTCAATCCGATCGGTCCTTCGGTTCCATCAAATTCCAAAGGTTTGCAGGCAGTGAATTCTTTATAGGTGCATCCTACACGATTTCCTGTACTGCTAGATCCAAGGTTATTGTTGGTATGTAGCGCAGCCTGTACTGCGGCTATGTTTGAAGCTAGAAAAGTACGGAATTCCTCTTCATTCATATTCACGGTGTGTCGAGTAGTCGGTGCCATTTCCTTCAAAATAGTCAAATGGAACAAGTTAATCATATAGAATATTAAGAGTAGTTAATAGTATTTCGTAGCATAATATGAACTCATTTATAAAAGCTTTTTCTTCATATTAGCATTTTATAAGTTTAAATTCGGGTAGTACCTACCCATTAAGTTCATACTTAGTAGCTAATATACAATTCAACTACTACAATTCTATATGAAAAACTGATTATAATAATATTTCGCGTTCAAACTTTTATACAATATTTTACAAACTTACAATACCGCTTATTTTACATAAAGCATGAAATATAGCACACAATAACTTTGATACAAGATAGTTGTGAAGATAATTCTAGCTAGTACACAAGTCGTTCAGCAAAGGCAATAAAGATACGTAATTCATACGTCCAGAAACAAGTCATGCATTCTGGTTTTACTAGGACTACTTCCCATCCTTGGTCTTGTGGAACATAACCGTTATGGCCGTTGATAAGACAGCGTGTTGTAACGTCGTCAAAGGGACGAGGGTTACGTAATGACCAACAGTCTCGTAATAACCTAAAAACCTCATTTCTTACCCCAATTACCGACTCCGTCACTTGTGGGAATGTTTTGTTTAATAGCTGTAGCCCGATGTTCTTTTTCTCACTTTGGTGAGAAGCGAACATTACTAACCCGTAAGCATAGCATGCTTCTTTATGTTGCATGTTAGCGGCTTTTTCTAAATCATGAAGTCCTATATTAAGATACATTGAGTCAAAATAATTTCTTAACCCGTTGCGTAAAATAGCATTTGGGTTCCCCGCAATATATGCGTCAAAGTAAACACATCGTAACTTATGAGTTTCCCAATGTGATATCCCCCATCTTTCAAATGAAAGTCTCGTATAAACCAAGACATTCTTGGAACGTTCTTCGAATGTCTTACAAACTAATCTCGCCTTAAATAGTTGTGCCGAAGAATTCTGACCGACTCTAGACAAGATTTCATCAATCATGTCTCCGGGTAGGTCTCTTAAAATATTGGGTTGTCTATCCATTTTGTGTTTTTAAACTGTAAAATAGACAAAAGTTAGATTCATAAAAAAATTACTTATTAATACAAGCAATTTTTACATATATCATAAAGCATAAGCACACTATATTACATATATTACACCACACGAATACAACTATCTTATTCCGACTCGCTCGTTTCTTCTTCTTCGGTTTTGGTTCGTTTTGCCAAGTTTCTAGGGATATATGATGTTCTCCTAATACGAGCCGTCATTTTCCACATTGGTTTAGAAAAACCTGGTGGTTTAGAGGTTCCCGGGTCATTGTTACAACTTAAGGGCTTCGGGGGTTGACGATACATATAAAGTTCATCGGGGTTGGAATTAGATTTCTCTATTTTTATGCCCTTTCCCTTATTATTTTCTTTTGCCTTTTTAAATTTAGTTGGGGTAATTTCTATAACATCATCGGAATTCTCATCGGAATCCGATTCATCGGAGAATTGGTAATCCTCCCAATATTTTGCTTCCTTGGCGGAAACACCATTGACCATAATTAACCTTGGTCGGTTGGTTGAGGATTTTCTTTTACTTAACCGTTTTATTATTTCCCCTACCGGTTCTATTTCCTCCTCCGGTTCCTCCTCTTCTGGTTCTGATTCTTCTTCCGGTTTTGATTCTTCTTCCGGTTCTTCTTCGGGAACTTGTGAATCAGTCCAATATATATTCGACTCTTCGTTATTATTAGGTGAGTCAATGGGATTTGTGCTAGAGGTAGACATCTATTACACAATATCAAACATGTTAAGAGATTAATATATCACATAATATATACATGTTAATAATATATAGTTTCCAACAAAAATGTTAAGCAATCATTTTTAAAGAAAACACGGTCGAAGTCCAGACTCACTAATGAATCCTAACAAACTCGATAAGACACACTAATGCAAATTTCTGGTTCTCTAAGACCAACGCTCGGATACCAACTGAAATGTCCCTTCTTATTGATTAAAAACGTTCCATATTAATTGATTTCGTTGCGAGGTTTTGACCTCTATATGAGACGTTTTTCAAAGACTGCATTCATTTTAAAACAAACCATAACCTTTATTTCATCAATAAAGGTTTAAAAAGCTTTAAGTAGATTATCAAATAATGATAATCTAAAATATCCTGTTTACACGCGACCATTACATAATGGTTTACAATACAAATATGTTACATCGAAATCAGTTTCTTGAATGCAGTTTTTACACAATATCATACAAACATGGACTCCAAATCTTGTCCTTATTTTAGTATGCAACAGCGGAAGCTCTTAGTATTCACCTGAGAATAAACATGCTTTAAACGTCAACAAAAATGTTGGTGAGTTATAGGTTTAACCTATATATATCAAATCGTAACAATAGACCACAAGATTTCATATTTCAATACACATCCCATACATAGAGATAAAAATCATTCATATGGTGAACACCTGGTAACCGACATTAACAAGATGCATATATAAGAATATCCCGATCATTCCGGGACACCCTTCGGATATGATATAAATTTTGAAGTACTAAAGCATCCGGTACTTTGGATGGGGTTTGTTAGGCCCAACAGATCTATCTTTAGGATTCATGTTAATTAGGGTGTCTGTTCCCTAATTCTTAGATTACCAGACTTAA